>NW_027331927.1:1324803-1480652 GCF_048418815.1 Hemitrygon akajei | reverse complement strand
CTGTGGAAGGAGCTGCCGGAGGAAGTGGTCGGGGCAGGTACATTAACGACACTCGGACAGGGACACACATAGGAAAGGTTTAGAGGGATACGGGTGGTCCGTCTGTGGAAGGAGCTGCCAGAGGAAGTGGTCGAGGCAGGTACATTAACGACACTCGGACAGGGACACGGATAGGAAAGGTTTAGAGGGATACGGGTGGACCGTCTGTGGAAGGAGCTGCCGGAGGAAGTGGTCGAGGGAGGGAGGGGGGAGGAGAGGAGAGAGGGGCCGCTACAACGAGGAGAGAGGGGAGGGAGGTTTCGGAGGAGGCTTTTGCGTGGAGTGAGGAAGCGCTACCGCGAGGGGAGCAAGGTAGCACCGCGGGAGAGGGGGAATGCCGTGGGTGCCGGGTGGGGGTGTGTGGATGAGGGCTGGCTCGCTTGTGTGTGTGTGTGTGTGTGTGTGTGTGTGTGTGTGTGTGTGTGTGTGTGTGTGTGTGTGTGGTGTGTGTGTGGTGTGTGTGTGTGTGCGTGCGTGTTGGGGGTCGGGTGAACACTCACCATCCGGCATCCGGTGTAGCAGTACCCGATGCAGGGGAAGATGCGGACTTTCAGCGAGTACAGGATGACGGCGGGAGTGCAGGCGAGGGCGCAGATCACATTCACAAACAGGCAGGCGATGGTCTGCCGTAGAGAGAGAAAGAGAGAGAGTGAGTGTGGGAGGAAAGAGCAAAGATAAATTGAGAAGAGGCAGAGGAGGGGGGAGGAGGAGAGAGAGAGAGAGAAAGGGAGAGAGAGAGGGAGTGTGGGAGGAAAGAGCAAAGGATAAATTGAGAAGAGGCAGAGGAGGGGAGAGGAGGAGGAGAGAGAGAGAAAGGGAGAGAGAGAGGGAAGGGGAGAGACAAGGAGCGAGAGAGATAAGTTGAAAGGGACAGTGGAAGTGACGGGAGGGGGAGACCAACTGAACAGGGAAAGCAGCGAGAGGGGGGGAGAGAGAGAGTGTGTGTGTGTGGAAACGGTGCGGGAGGAGGGACAGAGAGAGAGTGGGAGAGGAATTGAAAAGGGAGGAGAGAGGGTGGATCGAGAGCGGGTGAGAGGGATGCAGAAAGAGAGTGGGGGAGAGAGATAAGATACGGGGGGAATGAGAGAGAGCGGGAAGGAGGGGGGGAGAGAGAGAGAGAGAGCCAGAAAGTAGAAAGGAAGAGGAGATAGGAACAGGGAGAGAGAGAGAAATTGGAAGGGAGGTGGGGGGTGAGAAAGACTTGTTTACTATGGTGAGGGAGGTGGAGTTATCTGATGGACAATGAATGATTTTCCCTGCGGCTTGTTTTGAATAAAACACTACAGCACAGTACAGGCCCTTCAGCCCTCCATGTTGTGCCGACCCAAATAAACCTTAAAAAATAGTACTAAACCCACACTACCCGGTTACCCTCCATTTTGGACTGTGACTCCAGCCAACTGAGCTTGAATGAGTTTGAGAACTTTATTTTTACCTCTATATAGGCATAATATTGCTAACTCTTGGTTTACTTTCTTACTATATTTGGTAGTTCCGATTAAAATAGTGATTTGTTAACAGCAACACCGGGCTCCGGCTGTATTCTGTTCCATTCACAGGGTCGTGTGTACGTGACAGAATGTAGAGGGGCGAGTGAGGGAGAGAGGAGAGAGAGAGAGAGAGGAGAGAGAGAGAGAGAGAGAGAGAGAGAGAGAGAGAGAGAGAGAGAGAGAGAGAGAGAGAGAGACAGTGGTAAGGGAGAAAGGGGAACGGGTTGGTAGTCCCAGAGATGGAAGGAAAGTGGAAAAGAGATGGGGGAGTGACACGGAGAGTGAAAATGGAGGAGAGGCGGGAAGGATCAGAGGGAGAGGGAGAGAAGGGGAGCGTGAGAGGGCGAAGAGAGAAGAGTGGACAGAGGGAGATGGTGTAGAGAAGAGATGAAGAAATCGGGAGAGGGGAGCGCAGGGAAAAGGGAGGGGAAAGAGAGAGAGAGAGTGAGAGAGAGAGGAAGAGGAGGAAGAGAAATGTGACAGACACCGCGATGGGGGATAAAGAAAGGGAGAAGAAAGAGGGGAAGTGGAGAGAGGGTGGGGGAAGGAGAGAAAGAGGTGGAAGGAGAGAGAAGAGGCAAGGAGAGAGAGGGGAGAGAGGGAGAAGGGGAGAGAGGGGAGGGAGAGGGGGAGGAGACAGAGAGAAGGAGGAGGAGAGCGAAGGGGAGGGGAAAGAGACTGAAGGAGGAGAGGGGAGAAGGAGAGAGAGGGGGAGAGAGGGGAGGAGAGAGGGAAAAGAGAGAGGGGAGGAGAGAGTGAGAAGGGGAGGAGAGAGAGAGCGAAGGGGAGGGAAGAGAGACTGGAGGAGGAGAGAGGGGGGAAGGAGAGAGAGGAGAGAGAGGAGAGAGGGAGGAGGGAGAAGGAAGAGGGAGAGAGAGAGCGAAGGGGAGGGGAAAGAGACTGAAGGAGGAGAAGGGAGAAGGAGAGAGAGGGGGAGAGAGGGGAGGAGAGAGGGAAAAGAGAGAGGGGAGGAGAGAGTGAGAAGGGGAGGAGAGAGAGAGCAAAGGGGAGGGGAGAGAGACTGGAGGAGGAGAGAGGGGGGAAGGAGAGAGAAGGGGAGAGAGGGGAGGAGAGAGTGAGAAGGGGGAGGAGAGAGAGCGAAGGGGAGGGGAGAGAGACTGGAGGAGGAGAGAGTGGGGAAGGAGAGAGGGAGAAAGAGAGAGGCAGGGGATGAGAGAGAGGGGTGGAGGGTGAGAAAGATAGAGGCGGGGAAGGGGACAGAGGGAGAGAGGAAGGATACGGAGGCAGGGAACTGCAAACTCACCGTGGATTTGTTTGGACACTTGTGAACAGCCTTGATTAACATCCCGGCCACTGTGGACTGAATAAACCGCGTCAGGCGATCAATTCTGAGCAGGTGCAACACCCTCCTCACCGCCCCCTCTCCCCCTAGTTTCCCTCAGCCCTCCCTCTCCATCGCCGGTCGCCTCCCCCTCCACTCCTCTACCTCGTGGCCGCCTCCCTCCTCGCTGACCCGGCCCTGCCCGCGGGGGGGCCGCACTCACAATGACGCCCGTCCACCAGGGAGTGCCGACCAACATGGCGTAACCCAGCTGCCAGCGGGCGATGAACAGGATCAGCAGACCCAGCAGAGCGCTGGAGATCCCCGAGGCCATTTGCCCGAACTGCGGGGGGAAACATAGAAACAGAGAAACATAGAAAATAGGTGCAGGAGTAGGCCACTCGGCCCTTCGAGCCTGCACCGCAATTCAGTATGACCATGGCTGATCATCCAACTCAGAACCCTGTACCTGCTTTCTCTCCATATCCCCTGATCCCTTTAGCCACAAGGGCCATATCTAACTCCCTCTTAAATATAGCCAAAGAACTGGCCTCAACTGTTTCCTGTAGCAGAGAATTCCACAGATTCTCCACTCTCAGTGTGAAGAAGTTTCTCCTCATCTCGGTCCTAAAAGGCTTCCCCTTTATCCTTAAACTGTGACCCGCGTTCTGGACTTCCCCAACATCGGGAACAATCTTCCTGCATCTAGCCTGTTCAATCCCTTTAGAATTTTATACGTTTCAATAAGATCCCCCCCAATCTTCTAAATTCCAGCGAGTATAAGCCTAGTCGATCCAGTCTTTCTTCATATTGAAAGTCCTGCCATCCCAGGAATCAATCTGGTGAACCTTCTCTGTACTCCCTCTATGGCAAGAATGTCTTTCCTCAGATTAGGGGACCAAAACTGCACACAATATTCTAGGTGCGGTCTCACCAGGGCCCTGTACAACTGCAGTAGAACCTCCCTTCTCCTGTACTGAAAGAGAGGGGGAAGGGGTGAGAGGAAGGGGAGGGAGGGGAGGAGAGAGGAGTGGCGGGGGTTTGAAGGGGAGGGGGTGAGAGAGGAGGAGGGAGCTTGAGGGGGAAGGGAGTGGCGGAAGGAGAGGCGGGCGGAGATGGGGAGGGGGAGAGGAGTGTGAGGGACGGGGGCGGACAGTAGGGAGGTGTGGAGAGAGAGAGATGAAGCGGGAAAGAGGGGGTGCGGGTGAGAGGGAGAAGGTGGAAGAGAGGGCAGGGAGGTGCAGGGATGGGGAATGTGTGGGGACAGAGAGAGACAGGGAGTTAGAGGGGGCAAGGTGCGGGTGTGAGTGGGTGAGAGCTGGGGACAGATAGCAACAAAGAGTACAGGCAGTAAACAGGACGTTCAGCTACAAGGAAGTGACGAATAAGCTAAAATAGTTTTCAAATGAGAGAACACAACTTATGTCCACAAATTGCCCATATTCATCCATTTTCCATGTATTCAGTACAGGGGGACCTCGGCGTACGAGGGTGGGACACGCACCGTGAACGGTGGGGGAGTGTCGAGGGACGGGGGGACCTCGGCGTACGAGGGTGGGACACGCAACGTGAACGGGTGGGGAGTGTCGAGGGACAGGGGGACCTCGGCGTACGAGGGTAGGACACGGACCGTGAACGGTGGGGAGTGCCGAGGGACAGGGGGACCTAAGGGTACGAGGGTGGGACACGCACTGTGAAACGATGGTGAATGTCGAGGGACAGGGGGACCTCGGCGTACGAGGGTGGGACACGCAACGTGAACGGTGGGGAGTGTCGAGGGACGGGGGGACCTCGGGCGTACGAGGGTAGGACACGCACCGTGAACGGGTGGGGAGAGTCGAGGGACAGGGGGAACTCGGCGTACGAGGGTAGGACACGCACCGTGAACGGTGGGGAGTGTCGAGGGACAGGGGGACCTCGGCGTCCGAGGGTAGGACACGCACCGTGAACGGTGGGGAGTGTCGAGGGACGGGGTACCTCCGCGTACGAGGGTGGGACAAGCACCGTGAACGGTGGGGAGTGTCGAGGGACGGGGGGACCTCGGTGTACGAGGGTAGGACACGCACCGTGAACGGTGGGGAGTGTGGAGGGACGGGGGGACCTCGGCGTACGACGGTGGGACGTGCACCGTGAACGGTGGGGAGTGTCGAGGGACGGGGGGGGACCTCGGCGTACGAGGGTAGGACACGCACAGTGAACGGTGGGGAGTGTCGAGGGACGGGGGAACCTCGGCGTACGAGGGTAGGACACGCACCGTGAACGGTGGGAGGTGTCGAGGGACGGGGGGACCTAGGGGTACGAGGGTGGGACACGCACCGTGAATGGTGGGGAGTGTCGAGGGACGGGGGGACCTAGGGGTACGAGGGTCGGACACGCACCGTGAACGGCGGGGAGTGTCGAGGGACGGGGGGACCTCGGAGTACGAGGGTAGGACACGCACCGTGAACGGTGGGGAGTGTCGAGGGACGGGGGGACCTCGGGATACGAGGGTGGGACACGGACAGTGAACGGTGGGGAGTGTCGAGGGACAGGGGGACCTCGGGGTACGAGGGTGGGACACGGACGGTGAACGGTGGGGAGTGTCGAGGGACGGGGGGACCTCGGGGTACGAGGGTAGGACACGGACGGTGAACGGCGGGGAGCGTCGAGGGACGGGGGGACCTCGGGGTACGAGGGTGGGCCACGGACTGTGAACGGTGGGGAGCGTCGAGGGACGTGAGGACCTCGGCGTACGAGGGTCGGACACGCACCGTGTACGGAGGGGAGTGTCGAGGGACGGGGGGACCTCGGGGTACGAGGGTGGGACACGGACAGTGAACGGTGGGGAGTATCGAGGGGCGGGGGGACCTCTGCGTACGAGGGTAGGACACACACCGTGAACGGTGGGGAGTGTCGAGGAACGGGGGGAACTCGGGGGTACGAGGGTCGGACACGGACCGTGAAAGGTGGGGAGTGTCGAGGGACGGGGGGACCTCGGCGTACGAGGGTGGGACACGGACAGGACAGTGAACGTTGGAGAGTGTCGAGGGACGGGGGGACCTCGGCGTACGAGGGTGGGACACGCACCGTGAACGGTGGGGAGTGTCGAGGGACGGGGCGACCTCGGTGTACGAGGGTAGGACACGGACCTTGAACGGTGTGGAGTGTCGAGGGACGGGGGGACCTCGGCGTACGAGGGTCGGACACGGACTGTGAACGGTGGGGGAGTGTCGAGGGACGTGGGGACCTCGGCGTACGAGGGTGGGACACACACTGAGAACGGTGGGGAGAGTCGAGGGACGGGGGGACCTCGGCGTACGAGGGTGGGACACGCACCGTGAACACGAGGGAGTGTCGAGGGGACGGGGGGACCTCGGCGTACGAGGGTAGGACACGCACCGTGAACGGAGGGGAGTGTCGAGGGACGGGGGGACCTCGGGGTACGAGGGTGGGACACGCACCGTGAACGGTGGGGAGTGTCGAGGGACGGGGGGGACCTCGGCGTACGAGGGTCGGACACGGACTGTGAATGGTGGGGAGTGTCGAGGTACGGGGGAACCTCGGCGTACGAGGGTAGGACACACACCGTGAACGGTGGGGAGTGTCGAGGGACGGCGGGACCTCTGCGTACGAGGGTAGGACACACACCGTGAACGGTGGGGGAGTGTCGAGGTACGGGGGAACCTCGGCGTACGAGGGTCGGACACACACCGTGAACGGTGGGGGAGTGTCGAGGGACGGGGGGACCTCGGCGTACGAGGGTCGGAAGCGCACCATGAACGGTGGGGAGTGTCGAGGGACGGGGGGACCTCGGAGTACGAGGGTGGGACACGGACCGTGAACGGTGGGGAGTGTCGAGGGACGGGGGGGACCTCGGGATACGAGGGTGGGACACGGACCGTGAACGGTGGGGAGTGTCGAGGGACGGGGGGACCTCGGGGTACGAGGGTGGGACACGGACCGTGAACGGTGGGGAGTGTCGAGGGACGGGGGGACCTCGGGGTACGAGGGTCGGACACACACCGTGAACGGTGGGGAGTGTCGAGGGACAGGGGGACCTCGGGGTACGAGGGTAGGACACACACCGTGAACGGTGGGGAGTGTCGAGGTACGGGGGAACCTCGGCGTACGAGGGTAGGACACCACACCGTGAACGGTGGGGAGTGTCGAGGGACGGGGGACCTCGGCGTACGAGGGTCGGAAGTGCACCATGAACGGTGGGGAGTGTCGAGGGACGGGGGGGCCTCGGGGTACGAGGGTGGGACACGGACTGTGATCTGTGGGAGTGTGGAGGGACGGGGGGACCTCGGGGTACGAGGGTAGGACACGCACCGTGAACGGAGGGGAGTGTCGAGGGACGGGGGGGACCTCGGGGTACGAGGGTGGGTCACGGACTGTGAACGGTAGGGAGTGTCGAGGGACGGGGGGGACCTCGGGGTACGAGGGTGGGTCACGGACAGTGAACGGTGAGGAGTGTCGAGGGACGGGTGGACCTCGGGGTACGAGGGTGGGACTCGGACTGTGAACGGTGGGGAGTGTCGAGGGACGGGGGGGACCTCGGGGGTACGAGGGTGGGTCACGGTCAGTGAACGGTGAGGAGTGTCGAGGGACGGGTGGACCTCGGGGTACGAGGGTGGGACACGGACTGTGAACGGTGGGGAGTGTCGAGGGACGGGGGGACCTCGGGGTACGAGGGTAGGACACACACCGTGAACGGTGGGGAGTGTCGAGGGACGGGGGGACCTCGGGGTACGAGGGTGGGACACGGACTGTGAACGGTGGGGAGTGTCGAGGGACGGGGGGACCTCGGGGTACGAGGGGTGGGACACGGACTGTGAACGGTGGGGGAGTGTGGAGGGACGGGGGGACCTCGGGGTACGAGGGTGGGACATGGACCGTGAAAGGTGGGGAGTGTCGAGGGACGGGGGGACCTCGGCGTACGAGGGTAGGACACACACCGTGAACGGTGGGGAGTGTCGAGGGACGGGGGGACCTCGGGGTACGAGGGTGGGTCACGGACCGTGAACGGTGGGGAGTGTCGAGGGACGGGGGGACCTCGGGGTACGAGGGTGGGTCACGGACCGTGAACGGTGGGAGAGTGTCGAGGGACGGGGGGACCTCGGGGTACGAGGGTGGGTCACGGACAGTGAGCGATAGGGAGTGTCCCTTCCCCAGCCGTCCCCCCCCCCACCCCCGATATCGGCACGGCCCCGCGGCGGATCCCTCGGCCACCCACCGCCAGGTTTCTCTGTCTCCTCCTGGTCGCCTCCCTCTCGGCCTCGGCCGCTTCCTCCTCTCGTCCGGGGATCACGTAGGTCCCCGGCGGGAGCTGCGCGTTGGCGTAGGACGGCGGGAATCCCGGGATCTGGCACAGCGGCTCCGTCACCAGGAACGTTGTGTCCGCCTTCGCCGGGATCGGCATCATGGAGAGAGGCTGCGGGGAGGGGGGGTGGAGGATGGAAGGGAGAAGAGGGTCTTTGACCGGTGTACTGTCCGTTAAACCCTCCCTCAGTCCATCTTGTACTCCCCTCCCCGTGTCATAGATCATAGAACGTAGATCAAGAACAGGCCATTGGGCCCACAATGTTGTACCGTCCAAGCTGAAACTCAAATCAAAAACGACACCAATCCCTCCACCTTCCTCATCTCCACGTGCCTCTCCAAATGTCTCTTAAAAACCCCTAATGTATTTGCCTCTACCGGCAGATCAGGCATCCACCACTCTCCGAGTAAAAAAAAACTTACCCCTCACATCACCCCCCCCCCCCCCGTCACTTTCAGTGCCTGCCCTCTGGAATGAGACATGTCAACCCTGGGAAACTGATACCCCCCTGTCCACTCTATCTAGGCCTCTCATAATCCGGTAAACTGCTCTCAGATCTCCCCTCAGCCTAGAGCGAAAACAATCCACGTTTATCCAGCCTCTCGTGAGACCATATGCCCTCTAAACCAGGCAGCGTCCTGGTGAATCTCTTCTGCCCCCTCTCCAAAGCCTCGACATCCTTCCCGTACTGGGACGACCAGAACTGTCCACAATTCTCCAGGTGTAGCCTGACCAGAGTTTGATAAAGTTGCAACATCACCCGCTGACTCTTGAACTCAAAGCCTCGACTAACTAAACAAAGCCTCCTTAGCCGCCTCATCGACCTGCGTGGCCGCTTTCAAGGAGCTGTGAACCTGGATCGCAAGATCCTCTGCTCAGCGACTCTGTTAAAGATCTTGCCATGAACACAGTACTTTCCACTGTAGGAAACATCCTCTCCACATCCACTCTATCTGTGTCCTCTGGTCCTAGACTCCCCCACTACAGGAAACATCCTCTCCACATCCACTCTATCTGTGCCCTCTGGTCCTAGACTCCCCCACTACAGGAAACATCCTCTCCACATCCACTCTATATGTGTCCTCTGGTCCTAGACTCCCCCACTACAGGAAACCTCCTCTCCACATCCACTCTATATGTGTCCTCTGGTCCTAGACTCCCTCACTACAGGAAACATCCTCTCCACATCCACTCTATCTGTGTCTTCTGGTGCTAGACTCCCCCATTATAGGAATCATCCTCTCTACATCTACTCTATCCGTGTCCTCTGGTCCTAGACTCCCCCACTATAGGAAACATCCTCTCCACATCCACTCTATCTGTATCCTCTGGTCCTAGACTCCCCCACTATAGGAATCATCCTCTCTACATCTACTCTATCCGTGTCCTCTGGTGCTAGACTCCCCCATTATAGGAATCATCCTCTCTACATCTACTCTATCCGTGTCCTCTGGTCCTAGACTCCCCACTATAGGAAACATCCTCTCCACATCCACTCTATCTGTGTCCTCTGGTCCTAGACTCCCCCACTATAGGAATCATCCTCTCCACATCCACTCTATCTGTGCCCTCTGGTCCTAGACTCCCCTATTATAGGAATCATCCTCTCTACATCTACTCTATCCGTGTCCTCTGGTCCTAGACTCCCCTATTATAGGAATCATCCTCTCTACATCTACTCTATCCGTGTCCTCTGGTCCTAGACTCCCCCACTATAGGAAACATCCTCTCCACATACACTCTATCTGTGTCCTCTGGTCCTAGACTCCCCCACTATAGGAATCATCCTCTCCACATACACTCTATCTGTGCCCTCTGGTCCTAGACTCCCCCATTATAGGAATCATCCTCTCTACATCTACTCTATCCGTGTCCTCTGGTCCTAGACTCCCCTATTATAGGAATCATCCTCTCTACATCTACTCTATCCGTGTCTTCTGGTCCTAGACTCCCCTATTATAGGAATCATCCTCTCTACATCTACTCTATCCGTGTCTTCTGGTCCTAGACTCCCCCACTATAGGAAACATCCTCTCCACATCCACTCTATCTGTGTCCCCTGGTCCTAGACTCCCCCAGTATAGGAAACATCCTCCCCACATCCACTCTATCTGTGTCCTCTGGTCCTAGACTCCCTCGCTATAGGAACCATCCTCTCCACATCCACTCTATCTGTGTCCTCTGGTCCTAGACTCCCCCACTATAGGAATCATCCTCTCTACATCTACTCTATCCGTGTCTTCTGGTCCTAGACTCCCCCACTACAGGAAACATCCTCTCTACATCTACTCTATCCGTGTCTTCTGGTGCTGGACTCCCCCATTATAGGAATCATCCTCTCTACATCTACTCTATCCGTGTCTTCTGGTCCTAGACTCCCCCACTATAGGAATCATCCTCTCCACATCTACTCTATCTGTGTCCTCCCCCCCCCCACCCCCCGACGCCCACCAACACCTCATTCTTCTAACCTGCAGGTTCAGGCCCGGAGCCGCCAGACGCTCCTCATACGTTAACCCTTTCAGTCCCTGCATCATTCTCGTGAACCTCCTCTGGACCCGTCTCCATTCTGGTGGCATAAGCATCGATTCCCCCTGCCGGTTAATTGCCTACTTCCTCTCCTTCACCACTGCTCTTTCCAGTCTCCCCCACCTGCCCCCCCACCGCCTCATCTTGTCTTCTTACCTGCCCGTTACTTCTCTCTGGTGCTCGTCCCACTTTCTGTTCGTCCTTGCTCTTCTGTCCTCTCCAATCGGATCGCCCCCCCCCTCTTCTCCAGCCTTTTATTTCTTTCACCAATCAGATCCCCCTCTTCTCCAGCCTTTTATTTCTTTCACCAATCAGATCCCCCTCTTCTCCAGCCTTTTATTTCTTTCACCAATCAGATCACCCCCCCTTCTCCAGCCTTTTATTTCTTTCACCAATCAGATCACCCCTTCTCCAGCCTTTTATTTCTTTCACCAATCAGATCCCCCTCTTCTCCAGCCTTTTATTTCTTTCACCAATCAGATCCCCCCCTTCTCCAGCCTTTTATTTCTTTCACCAATCAGATCCCCCCCTTCTCCAGCCTTTTATTTCTTTCACCAATCAGATCACCCCCCTTCTCCAGCCTTTTATCTCTTTCACCAATCAGATCACCCCTTCTCCAGCCCTTGTACCTCTTTCACAAGATTAGACGATAGACAGTAGGTGCAGGAGTAGGCCATTCGGCCCTTCTAGCCAGCACTGCCATTCACTGTGATCATGGCTGATCATCCACAATCAGTACCCCGTTCCTGCCCTCTCCCCATATCCCTTGACCCCGCTATCTATAAGAGCTCTATCTTACTCTCTCTTGAATGCATCCAGAGATTTGGTCTGCACTGCCTTCTGGGGCAGAGCATTCCACATATCCACCACTCTCTGGGTGAAAAAGTTTTTCCGCATCTCTGTTCTAAATGGCCTACCGCTTATTCTTAAACTGTGGCCTCTGGATCTGGACTCACCCATCAGCGGGAACATGATTCCTGCCTCCAGCGTGTCCGATCGGTTAATAATCTTATCCCCCTTAACCATCTCCTTCATCTCTTTCACCAATCAGATCCCCCCTAACCATCTCCTTCATCTCTTTCACCAATCAGATCCCCCCTTCTCCAGCCCTTTATCTCTTTCGCCAATCAGATCCCCCCTTCTCCAGCCCTTTATCTCTTTCACCAATCAGATTCCCCCTTAACAATCTCTTTCACAAATCAGATTCCCCCTTCTCCAGCCCTTTATCTCTTTCACCAATCAGATCCCCCTTCTCCAGCCCTTTATCTCTTTCACCAATCAGATCACCCCCTTCTCCAGTCCTGTATTTCTTTCACCAATCAGACCCCCCCTTCACCAGCCCTTTATCTCTTTCACCAATCAGATTCCCCCTTAACCATCTCCTTAATCTCTTTCACCAATCAGATCCCCCCTTCTCCTGCCCTTTATCTCTTTCATCAATCAGATCCCCCCCTTCTCCAGCCCTTTATCTCTTTCACCAATCAGATCCCCCCTTCTCCTGCCCTTTATCAATTTCGCCAATCAGACCCCCCCTTCTCCAGTCCTGTATTTCTTTCACCAATCAGATCCCCCCTTCTCCAGCCCTTTATCTCTTTCACCAATCAGATCCCCCCTTCTCCAGCCCTTTATCAATTTCGCCAATCAGACCCCCCCTTCTCCAGTCCTGTATTTCTTTCACCAATCAGATCCCCCCTTCTCCAGCCCTTTATCTCTTTCACCAATCAGATTCCCCCTTAACCATCTCCTTAATCTCTTTCACCAATCAGATCCCCCCTTCTCCTGCCCTTTATTTCTTTCACCAATCAGATCCGCCCTTCTCCTGCCCTTTATCTCTTTCACCAATCAGATCCCCCATTCTCCAGCCCTTTAACTCTTTCACCAATCAGATCCCCCCTTCTCCAGCCCTTTATCTCTTTCACCAATCAGATCCCCCCTTCTCCAGCCCTTTATCTCTTTCACCAATCGGATTTCCCCTTAACCATCTCCTTAATCTCTTTCACCAATCCGATCACCCCCTTCTACTGTCCTGTATTTCTTTCGCCAATCAGATCCCCCCTTCTCCAGCCCTTTATCTATTTCGCCAATCAGATCACCCCCTTCTCCAGCCCTTTATCTTTCACCAATCCGATCACCCCCTTCTCCAGTCCTGTATTTCTTTTGCCAATCAGATCCCCCCTTCTCCAGCCCTTTATCTATTTCGCCAATCAGATCCCCCCTTCTCCAGCCCTTTATCTTTCACAAATCAGATCCCCCCCCTTCTCCAGACCTTTATCTCTTTCACCAATCAGATCCCCCCTTCTCCAGCCCTTTATCTCTTTCACCAATCAGATCCCCCCTTCTCTTGTCCTTTATCTCTTTCACCAATCAGATCCCCCTTCTCCAGCCCTTTATCTCTTTCACCAATCTGATTTCCCCTTAACCATCTCCTTAATCTCTTTCACCAATCAGATCACCCCAACTCCGGCCCTGTATTTCTTTCACCAATCAGATCCCCCTTCTCCAGCCCTTTATATCTTTCACCAATCTGATTTCCCCTTAACCATCTCCTTAATCTCTTTCACCAATCAGATCCCCCCTTCTCCAGCCCGTTATCTCTTTCACCAATCAGATCCCCCCTTCTCCAGCCCTTTATCTCTTTTTCGCCAATCAGATTCCCCCTTCTCCAGCCCTTTATCTCTTTCACCAATCAGATCCCCCTTCTCCAGTCCTTTATCTCTTTCACCAATCAGATCACCCCTTCTCCAGTCCTGTATTTCTTTCACCAATCAGATCCCCCCTTCTCCAGCCCTTTATCTCTTTCACCAATCAGATTCCCCCTTAACCATCTCCTTAATCTCTTTCACCAATCAGATCCCCCCTTCTCCTGCCCTTTATCTCTTTCACCAATCAGATCCCCCCTTCTCCTGCCCTTTATCTCTTTCACCAATCAGATCCCACATTCTCCAGCCCTTTATCTCTTTCACCAATCAGATCCCCCCTTCTCCAGCCCTTTATCTCTTTCACCAATCAGATCCCCCCTTCTCCAGCCCTTTATCTCTTTCACCAATCAGATTTCCCCTTAACCATCTCCTTAATCTCTTTCACCAATCCGATCACCCCCTTCTCCAGTCCTGTATTTCTTTCGCCAATCAGATCCCCCCTTCTCCAGCCCTTTATCTTTCACCAATCAGATCCCCCCTTCTCCAGCCCTTTATCTCTTTCACCAATCAGATCCCCCCTTCTCCAGTCCTTTATCTCTTTCACCAATCAGATCCCCCCTTCTCCAGTCCTTTATCTCTTTCACCAATCAGATCCCCCCTTCTCCAGTCCTTTATCTCTTTCACCAATCAGATCCCCCCTTCTCCAACCCTTTATCTCTTTCACCAATCTGATTTCCCCTTAACCATCTCCTTAATCTCTTTCAGCAATCAGATCCCCCCTTCTCCAGACCTGTATTTCTTTCGCCAATCAGATCCCCCTTCTCCAGCCCTTTATCTCTTTCACCAATCTGATTTCCCCTTAACCATCTCCTTAATCTCTTTCACCAATCAGATCACCCCAACTCCAGCCCTGTATTTCCTTCACCAATCAGATCCCCCTTCTCCAGCCCTTTATCTCTTTCACCAATCTGATTTCCCCTTAATCATCTCCTTAATCTCTTTCACCAATCAGATCCCCCCTTCTCCAGCCCGTTATCTCTTTCACCAATCAGATCCCCCCTTCTCCAGCCCTTTATCTCTTTCACCAATCAGATCACCCCCTTCTCCAGTCCTGTATTTCTTTCACCAATCAGATCCCCCCTTCTCCAGCCCTTTATCTCTTTCACCAATCAGATTCCCCCTTAACCATCTCCTTAATCTCTTTCACCAATCAGATCCCCCCTTCTCCTGCCCTTTATCTCTTTCACCAATCAGATCCCCCCTTCTCCTGCCCTTTATCTCTTTCACCAATCAGATCCCCCCTTCTCCTGCCCTTTATCTCTTTCACCAATCAGATCCCCCCTTCTCCTGCCCTTTATCTCTTTCACCAATCAGATCCCCCTTCTCCAGTCCTTTATCTCTTTCACCAATCAGTTCACCCCCTTCTCCAGTCCTGTATTTCTTTCACCAATCAGATCCCCCCTTCTCCAGCCCTTTATCTCTTTCACCAATCAGATTCCCCCTTAACCATCTCCTTAATCTCTTTCACCAATCAGATCCCCCCTTCTCCTGCCCTTTATCTCTTTCACCAATCAGATCCCCCCTTCTCCTGCCCTTTATCTCTTTCACCAATCAGATCCCACATTCTCCAGCCCTTTATCTCTTTCACCAATCAGATCCCCCCTTCTCCAGCCCTTTATCTCTTTCACCAATCAGATCCCCCCTTCTCCAGCCCTTTATCTCTTTCACCAATCAGATTTCCCCTTAACCATCTCCTTAATCTCTTTCACCAATCCGATCACCCCCTTCTCCAGTCCTGTATTTCTTTCGCCAATCAGATCCCCCCTTCTCCAGCCCTTTATCTTTCACCAATCAGATCCCCCCTTCTCCAGCCCTTTACCTTTCACCAATCAGATCCCCCCTTCTCCAGCCCTTTATCTCTTTCACCAATCAGATCCCCCCTTCTCCAGTCCTTTATCTCTTTCACCAATCAGATCCCCCCTTCTCCAGTCCTTTATCTCTTTCACCAATCAGATCCCCCCTTCTCCAGACCTGTATTTCTTTCGCCAATCAGATCCCCCTTCTCCAGCCCTTTATCTCTTTCACCAATCTGATTTCCCCTTAACCATCTCCTTAATCTCTTTCACCAATCAGATCACCCCAACTCCAGCCCTGTATTTCTTTCACCAATCAGATCCCCCTTCTCCAGCCCTTTATCTCTTTCACCAATCTGATTTCCCCTTAACCATCTCCTTAATCTCTTTCACCAATCAGATCACCCCAGCTCCAGCCCTGTATTTCTTTCACCAATCAGATCCCCCTTCTCCAGCCCTTTATCTCTTTCACCAATCTGATTTCCCCTTAACCATCTCCTTAATCTCTTTCAGCAATCAGATCCCCCCTTCTCCTGCCCTTTATCTCTTTCACCAATCAGATCCCCCTTCTCCAGCCCTTTATCTCTTTCACCAATCTGATTTCCCCTTAACCATCTCCTTAATCTCTTTCACCAATCAGATCACCCCAACTCCAGCCCTGTATTTCTTTCACCAATCAGATCACCCCAACTCCAGCCCTGTATTTCTTTCACCAATCGGATCAGCCCCTTCTCCAGCCCCTGTATCTCTTTCACCAATCAACTTCCCAGCTCTTTACTTCACCCTCTCCCGGGTTCACCAATCACCTGCCAATTCTTCCTCACCGCACCCCACACCTTCTAACTCTGAAAGCTCCCTCCCCACGCAGTCCCGATGCAAGGTCTCGGCCCCAAAAACATCGACTGTCTCCTCTTTCCTAGGGATGCTGCCTGGCCTGCTGAGTCCCTCCGGCATTTTGACTGCGTGTTTCTTTGGATTTCCAACATGTCTGTGTCTGGGTTTCCCGTGTCTGTGATCACACCCTTGCCTTATATTCTAGTGCTCTGGAAATGAATGTTCATATTCCATTTGCCTTCACCGTCAACGACTCAACCCTGCGAGTTAATCTTCAGGGGATCCGGCACGAGGCCCTCCGCACCTCCGATTTCTGTATTTCCCCTCCACTGGGAGATGAACGTGGGACAATTTTTAACCCATTCCAACAGCAACAGGGCCGGTTCGTCGTCTATAGCTCAGCGTTCAACACCATCCTGATGTAGAAGTTGCAGAACCTGGGCCTCTGGACCTCCCTCTGCAATTGGATCCACAACTTCCTAACCGGAAGACCACAATCTGTGTGGATCGGTGATAACATCTCCTCCTCGCTGTCGATCAAAACTGGCGCACCTCAGGGGTGTGTGCTTAGCCCACTGCTCTACTCTCTCTATACCCTTGACTGTGCGGCTAGGCAGAGCCCAAATACCATCTACAGATTTGCTGATGATATTGTTGGTAGAATCTCAGGTGGTGACGAGAGGGTGTACAGGAGTGAGATATGCCAACTAGTGGAGTGGTGCCGCAGCAACAACCCGGCACTCAACGTCAGGAAGACGAAAGGGCTGATTGTGGACTTCAGGAAGGGTAAGATGAAGGAACACATACCAATCCTTATAGAGGGATCAGAAGTGGAGAGCGTGAGCAGCTTCGAGTTCCTGGGTGTCAAGATCTCGGAGGATCTAACCTGGTCTCAACGTATCGATGCAGTTTTAAAGAAGGCAAGACAGTGGCTATACTTTATAAAGAGTTTGAAGAAATTTGGCATGTCAACAAATGCACAAAACTTCTTTAGATCAACTGTGGAGAGCATTCTGACGGTCTGCATCACTGTCTGGGGTGGAGGGGCTACTGCACAGGAAAAAAAGCTGCAGAGGGTTGTAAATCTATTTAACTCCATCTCGGGTACTAGCCTACAAAGTACCCAGGACATCTTCAGGGAGTGGTGTCTCAGAAAGGCAGCGTCCATTATTAAGGACCCTCCAGCACCCAGGGTATGCCCTTTTCTCACTGTTACCATCAGGTAGGAGGTACAGAAACCTGAAGGCACACACTCAGCGATTCAGGAACAGCCTCTTCCCCTCTGCCATCCGATTCCTAAATGGACTTTGAGCCCTTGGACACTACATCACTTTTTAAAATATATAGTGTTTCCGGTTGTTTTGCACGATATTAATCTATTCAATATACGTATACTGCTATTGAATTGATTATTTATCATTATTTATTTCTTCTATATTGAACTGTTGCTGCTAAGTTAACATGCCGGTGATAATAAACCTGATTCTGATTCTGACAGAGCGTGTGAACACGGGCGGCAGTCCCAGCCTTGGCCAGCAGAGGTCGCTGGCGCGCCGTGTATTTCACCGGATGGGGCGGGGCGCTTGAAAATCAGTCTGGGTTTTAATCCGTCTACCGAGGTACAAGACCAGACAATTCCTCACGCTGTCGTGCATCTGCCCTAATCCCTCATCTGCCCATCTCACTTCAGGAAGGGGAAAACCGGCAAGGTGGAGAGCATCCCGGACCGAAATGGAGGGGGGCTCCACTGCACAGGATCGGGAAAAGCCGCAGGGAGCTGCAACCCAGCCCGCTCCACCAGGGGGCGGTACTCTCTCCAGCGCCCGGGACATCGTTAAAAGCTGGCGCCCTTCATTAAGGACCCCCATCTCACAGGACATGCCCTCTTATCATTGCTACCATCAGGGAGGAGGTACAGAAGCCTGAAGGCACACACTCGGCGATTCAGGAACAGCTTCTTCCCCTCCGCCGTCCGATTTCTGAACCCGTGAACAGATCCACGCTTTTTTTTTGTACTGCTAATTTAACTTAATTCTGAACTTCCGTAAGTTATACTTCAAAGGAGTGACGGAGATGGGGACGCTGAGGGGTTTCAGGGGGAGGGAAGCGGAGAGTGCGAAGTGAGTAAGGAGTTGGGGAAGGATGAGGAGAGCGGGATTTGAGGGAGATGGGGTGAGGGAGATAGAGAGGAAGGGGTGACAGGAAGAGAAAGGGAAGAGTCGGAAATGAGTAAACAGTGGGGGAAGACGGAGGAGGTGGGATTTGAGAGAGATGGGCTGAGAGGGATTGGGAGGAAGAGGGGTATGGAGAGGAAAGGGAGAGTCAGAAATGAGTGAGTACAGTGGAGGGAGGAGGAGATTTGGGGAAGATGGGGTAAGGTGGATAGAGAGGAATAGGGGGTCGTCGAGGGATGGGAGAGTCGGAAATGTGAGTGGAGTGGAGGGACGAGGTGCGATTTGAGGGAGATGAGGCGAGGGGGTAGAGGGGGGGCAGGGAGAGGGAGGGGAGGGTCGGAAAAAAGTGAGTGATGACGGAGGAAGTGGGATTTAAGGGACATGGGGTGAAACGATAGAGAGGAGGAGGCGGGCAGAGATGGAGCGGAGAGTCGTAAATCAGTGAGTGGAGTGAAGAGCTCCATCTTGGACACTAGCCTACAAAGTACCCAGGACATCTTCAAGGAGCGGTGTCTCAGAAAGGCAGCGTCCATTATTAAGGACCCTCCAGCACCCAGGGCATGCTCTTTTCTCAGTGTTACTATCAGAGAGGAGATAAAGAAGTCTGAAGGCACACACTCAGTGATTCCGGAACAGCTTCTTCCCCTCTGCCATCAGATTCCCAAATGGACATTGAGCCCTTGGACTCTGCCTCACTTTTTAAAAATATATGGTATTTCTGTTTGTTTTTTTTGCAGGATTTTAATCTATTCGATATATGTATACTGTAATTGAACTACTTATTTATTATTATTATTTTCTTCTATATTGAACTGCTGCTGCTAAGTTAACATGCCGGTGATAATAAACCTGATTCTGATTCTTTCAGAGGGAGCGTGTGAACACGGGCGGCAGTCCCAGCCTTGGCCAGCAGAGGTCGCCGCTGCGCCGTGTATTTCACAGGACGGGGCGGGGCGCCTGGAAATCAGTCTGGGCCTTTCATCCGTCTACCGAGCTGCAAGACCAGACAATTCCTCACGCTGTCGTGCATCTGCCCTAATCCCTCATCTGCCCATCTCGCTTCAGGAAGGGGAACAGAGGCAAGGAGGAGAGTTTTGTAGACCTGCGAAATGCTCTGCCGCGGACTGCGGTGCAGGCCAAGTCCGTGGGTGTATTTAAGGCGGGGGTTTGACCGTCTCCCGATCGGTCAGGGCATCAAAGGATGTGGCGAGAAGGCAGGTGCGTGGGGTTGAGTGCGATCCGGGACTCGATGGGCTGAATGGTGATCGATGCAGATCGGTCGATGGATCACCGGTGAGCAGTTTGCAGGTTCCGAAGATCCATCCCGGGCCCGACACGCCGATGCAGTGACAGAGAAGGCCTTTTAAGAGACTCCATATAACCATATAACATATAACAATCACAGCACGGAAACAGGCCATTCCGGCCCTCCTAGTCCGTGCCGAACTCTTAATCTCACCTACCCGCACTCAGCCCATAACCCTCCACTCCTTTCCTCTCCATATACCTATCCAATTTTACCTTAAATGACACAACTGAACTGGCCTCTACTACTTCTACAGGAAGCTCATTCCACACTCCAGGACAGGTACATGGAGCTTAGAAAAACAGAGGGCGATAGGTAACCCCAGACAATCTATAAAGTAAGGACATATTCGGCACAGCATTGTGGGCCGAATGGCCTGTATCGTACCGCAGGCTATCTGTGTTTCTGAGACCCGGCAGGGGCGAGGCTGGGATTCTGGGTTACCCAGGGGGTCACCACCAAAGAACATCGGACAGCACAACACAGGAACAGGCCATTCTATGTTCGGCCGTATCCACACGTAAGCTCCCTCCACACCGTACCATCATTCTCCGGATCAGTTACAGAGTGAAGCTCCCTCCACACCGTACCATCATTCTCCGGATCAGTTACAGAGTGAAGCTCCCTCCACACCGTACCATCATTCTCCGGATCAGTTACAGAGTGAAGCTCCCTCCACACTGTCCCATCACACACTCTCATGATCCTTTAGGTTAGTCCTGACGAAGGGTCTCGGCCCGAAACGTCGACAGCGCTTCTCCCTGTAGATGCTGCCTGACCTGCTGTGTTCCACCAGCATTTTGTCTGTGTTGTTGCCCACATAGATACAGATTTGTTCTTCATTTGTAAGCGGTTCCGCTCGAAAGGAAGTGCAGCATCCATGTCGTTCATGATGTGGGGTTTTAATAGCTCCAAACCTCGCCGGTGTTGATGTGCATCCGACATTGCCTCTACACTCCCTCGAAACTGATTCTCAGCTCTTGAAAGAGACCTCCCAGGTCAGACCAGGTGTTCCTGTACAGACCTGGGTCACCAGACTCAATGCCACAGATCCGGCCCTCAGAAGTCCATCAACCTCCCGGTGCATCCACGGATTTTGATTGGGCAGCGCACAGGGAGACTTCACAGGCAAACACTCATCCACGCAGGTGACAAGTCGGTGACAACTGATTGTCAGCGAGTGGGGATGTCATTTCCAATCAGCACAGACCGCGGACTCCAGACTCGAAGGTGAATCGCTGAATGCAGTCCAATTAACAACAGTCCCGTAAGCACTACTGTGCCTCCCTTGTCCGTATCTTCTTGGTCCTCACTACTGGACTGGGAATGGAAAACAAACAGATAGTAATAATAGGACATTCATTGGTTTTAGGAATTGACAGAAGTTTCTGTGGACGAGAAGGAGATTGGAAGATAGTAGGTAGCAGGATGGGTGAAATGTCGGATAAGGGTCACAGCATTATTAATGCTGAGGGTTGGGAAAAAGAGGGGGACAAGCAGCCAAGATTGTGACCTTCGGGCTTATCAATTATATGGACAGGACGAGTAATGATGTCCTGCAAAATGTGTTCCGGTATTTAGGTGATAAATTAAAGGACCTGAACATAAGGGTCGCCGAGAGCATGGAATTACAGGGAAGTTACTAGAGTATGAGGAGCATTGGCTAGCCAGCAGAAAATAGAGAGCGGGAATAAAGGGATTCTTTTCTGTCTGGCTCCCGATTACCAGTGGAGTTCCACAGGAGTCGGTGCGTGGACCGCTGCTTTTTACGATGTACGTCAATGATTTGGACTGCGGTATGGATCTGTGGTTACATTTGCCGATGATAGGTGGAGGAGCGGGTAGTGTTGAGCAAGGAGAGCCTCTAGAGAGACTTAGATAGTTTAAGGGAATGGCAAAGAAGTGGCAAATGAAGTACAGTGTTGGAAAAGTGTATGGCCATGCACTTTGGTGGAAGAAATAAACGGGCAGACTACTATTTAGATGGGGAAAGAATTCAAAATGCAGAGATGCAAAGGGACTTGGGAGTCCTTGAGCAAGATGCCCTAAAGTTTAACCTCAAGGTTGAGTCGATTGTGAAGAAGGCGAATGCAATGTTGGCATTTATTTCTGGAGGGATAGAACATAACAGCAGGGATGTGATTTTCAGGCTCTACAAGGCCACACGGAGTATCGTCTGCACTTCGGGACTCCTTATTTCAGAGAGGACTCACTGACATTGGAGAGGCTTCAGAGAAGATTCACAAGGATCAGTCCAGGAATGAAAGGGTTACCGTATGAGGAATGTCCGGCAGCTCTTGGGCTGCATTCCCTGAAGTTCAGGAGAATGAGGGCGGATCTGATAGTAACACTCCAAATCTTAAAAGGCCCGAACAGATTAGATATGGCAAAGTTATTTCCCATGGTAGGGGATTCTAGGACAAGAGGGCGCGGCTTTAAGATTGAACGACGTCCTTTTAGAACTCAGATGCGGAGAAAATTACTTTAGTCAGAGGGTGGTAAATCTGTGGAATTCGTTATCACGAGCATCTGTGGAGGCCAAGTCATTGCGTGCATTTAAGGCAGAGATAGACAGGTTCTTTATTTACCAGAGCATCAAAGGGTAAGGGGCGAAAGCAGGGGAGTGGGAATGACAGGAAGAATTCGATTAGCCCATGATTGACTGGCGGAGCAGGCTCGATGGGCCGAACGGCCTGCTTCTGCTTCGGTATCTTATGGTCGTATGGTCTTATATCGCAATTGCTACTCGCCCTACGTACTACCGACGCTTGAAATATGAACATGACACAGTTCAGCAGGTGGCGAAGGAGATGGTGCAGGAGAGAGGACTTCAGAATTTGGATCATTGGACTCTCTGCCACGGAAGGTCGGACGTTTATAATAGGGAAGGATTGCACATCAACTGTATGGGCACCAAAATCGTTGTGTTTTGTGTTTCTGCTCCGAGACGCTTAAAATAAAGTTGTGGTGAAATGGTAATTGGTGTGACATGTCAGCTAGTGTTGTGGGGAAAGCAGATATTAAGCCTACATTGAAAGGCATGGCCGAAAAGTTGGGCAGGATGGGACTAATAACCTGAATCGGTTATTTCAATGCAGTGCGTATTTTAGGTAAGGCAGAATGTCTTAGAAAATGGATCAGCACGTGGAGTTGTGATATTGTAGTCACTGTTAACAATTGCATGCGGGCTGGTACGGCGCTGGCAGCCCGATGTTCCCGGTTTCAATTGTTTTGAAAACGGTAAAAAGGAGAGGTGGTTATTAAATGGGAAAAGGTGGCATTACCAGGCATGGAATTCGTCACAATAGAGCTCAGACAGGACGGACTGGAGGGCTCCTCTAATGAGTCTGCATGAGGAGAACAGGATAAAAGTAATGATCACCTTACTGACGTTACATTGAAGAAATGCGAAACTGAGAGGAGGCAATATGTAGTAATCTCAAATTATTACAAAAATATTAAGATTGTGTTCCTGGTTGATTTCAACTTTCTACTTCTTGACTGGGACTCCGATACTGTAAAGGACTGGATAGGATTGAAATTGCCAAATCTGTTCAGACCTGGCATTGAGAGTACAGTGCTCCTGTGTTCCTATTAGAACAAAATGCAGGTTCACAGTCTTATAGAACGTTTGCTTCCGATGGGTATGGAAAGGTTTGTTCAGCAGATGCGACTGGATAGCAGGAATAAGGATCAGACTCGAGGAGCATGCCAAGTTCAATCGATCACAGGAGGGAAATCAGCAGGTTTAAAAGCTGTCATGATGTTGCTCTGGCAGAAAACGTGAAGGAAGATGAGGTAGACAGACAGAGAGATAGATAGATCAATAGATAGATAAATAAACAGAAAGATAGACAGATTGATAGATAGATTTATAGATAAATAGATAAATATACAGATTGATTGACATTTATATAGACAGAGATATAGAGAGCTAGATAGATAGACAGATTAATAGATAGATAGATAGATAGATAGATAGATAGATAGATAGATAGATAGATAGATAGATAGATAGATAGATAGATAGATAGATAGATAGATAGATAGATAGATAGATAAATTTGTCTTTAATCAAATTAGGGTGTTAATTTCCAGATCCTTGAAAAGGTGTCCACACGGACCTTGTGGGAGGCGTCTAATTTCTGGGGTCTTGGCTGAGATATTTAAAAGAACCTTAATCACGATTAAGATACCAGGTGACTGGAGAATAGGTATTGTCAAATTTTCTGTTCAGGAAAAGCTCAAATTATAGCCCAGTGAGTGTGTCGGCAGCAGTGGCTAAATTATGTCTAGTTACTGGAAGGGACAGGATATATCTGGCCTGTATTTGGATAGATATGCTATTACTGTTGAAAGTCAACGTGGTTTTGCGAGTGGTACGTTGTATCTAAGCAATCTGAGAGACTTCTTTTCCTGGGAGTTACCCAGGAAAGCTGATGAATTGTCAGTGGATCTTGTTGACTTGGACATTAACAAGGATTTTGACAAAACCCACTTGGGACTTCAGTCCGGAAGGTTCAGTCGCTTTTATTCAGTTGCAAGTAGCAAACCGGAGTCAACATGACTTTGCGGTAGAGGGCAGAGACTGGAATTGAATGGTTGTCACACGGAATGGAGACCTGACGCTAATAGTGTGCCACAGTGATCACCGCCAGCATAGCTGTCATTTCAGACGTGTGGGATGTTGCGCACTGGAAGGACAAGCCAGGGTAGGACGCACACATCGAATAGTACGGCACTGATTAGTGCAGTGGAACAAAGGGGTCTTTGAATACAGATCCATTATTCATTGACAGTGGCGTCGTAAAACTGTTTACGACAGTTGGGTCGTAAAGCGGGTTTTGCCACATTAGCATTGATCAATCAGACTATTCCGTTCAGGAGTGGGATGTTATTTTGAAGTTGCATTATAACGTTGATGGGCCTCACTTTGGAGTATTGTGTGGAATTCTGATCAACTATCTGCACAAAGATATCACTGAGAGTGAGAAAGTTTACAAGGTTTTTGTTGAGACTTGAAGACCTGATTTACAGAGAATGTTTGAATAGGTTGGGATTTCGCCTTCCCCCAACCCCCTTGTTTTGAATGTGGGGAGGTTTCATAGAGGCATACCGATTGATGCTGTAAATGGGACCAGGCTTTTGCCACTCCTCGGGTGAGTTTGGGACAATCCTTCATAGGTTAAGGATGAAAACTGAAATATTTAAGGGAAAATTAAGGGGGGGTGTTCTATTCAATGAGTGGGGAGAGTGTGCAACTAGCTGCCAACGGAAGAGGTGGACGTGGGCTTGATGTAATATTTAAGACAAATTTGGGGAAGTACGTGAATGTAACGGTACGGAGTCGAGGCAGAATTTGACACGGACTGGATGGGTCCAGTTTCTTGTGCTGTGGTACACTATTTCTCTGGCTCCTCTGAAATACATTGAATAAACATCGAACCCATTGTTTGTCATGCACCGCCAAGAGTTCAGTGTGTTACCCAATGTCACAATGAGTAAAAAGAGACCGAAGCAAACACTGGTTGTTCCTTCACTGTCCTGCAGCTAATGTAGCTAAGGGGGCATTAATTGGCTTAAGGGACATTCCTCCTGCTGTATAAGGGCTCACTGAACCACCGCATCTGCGCAAGTTGGCACTTTCCGCACAATTGATCGACGCTTCTGGCAGAAAATGGGATACCCAGCGATTTATTATATCGACTCAATTTACTATCCCGTACTGGCAGCCGTTGGTATTCCAGGTAAGGTCACGGAAATGCCGAGATCTGCGACATACTGTAGTGTTTAAATTATGCGCTGCAATTTAGAGCGGACGTGTTTTGCTGTTCAAGTCTTTTCATGTAAAATCACTCAGAAAATAATGAAAAAAGAAACAGTTTTCCCGCGATTTGTTGAAAATATGAGTTCCGTGACTTCGACGACTTTACTGTTTTTTTTGTTTGTTTTAATGTACTGTATCATAACCTTACACATTTATGTTTTGGATGTAATGAATTTGCCGCTGATATTAAACCTGAGTCTGGTTCAGATTCTAATACAAACTGATTGTGTTTGATTCATGATGTCCTCTGTCTGGAATAGTTATGGTGACTGTCCTGTGTATTCACCCAAAGGGTATGTGCTGTCCTGGCTGTCAGTCCATCGGAAACTGATATCTGAAGGGTTAACGGAAGCTCATAAGGGATCCAAGAGAAAAGTGAAATTAATCCAGAGGGAAAAGTGTTCTATGGAAATACCTCGAATTTAGGATTAACGAGAACCCAGTTTATTCTAGAGGGGTAGAGCTATGCAGCACTAAAAAGAGTTATTTCATCCGAAGATTCCATGTCAAATAAGATGCTGCGCGAGGTTTAAGCGATCGACTCACAACCTATCAAACGCTTCATAACCATTCACCCGTCCAACTGCCTTTTATTATTGGATCTCCTGCAGCCACGTCATCGCGCAGCATGTTTCACCGAATTGCCACATTTGTATAAACGTTGCCCCTCAAATACCTATTGAACCTTCCCCACTCAATTTATACCCGCGCCGTCAGGATCAGGATTCCGCAACCCTGTAAAAATAGACTGGGTGAATTTACACTGTCTCTGTCCCTTGTGGTTTTCTGTGCTTCTGTGTGATTAACTCCCATCTACCTGCGCTGCAGCGAATAATGTCCGGCTCTGATCAATCTCTCTCTGCAAAGCAGTTTCTAAAATCCTGGAAACATTCTGGTAAATTGTTTCTGGACTAATTCAGTGTGAGCCTTTCCAACTACAAGGTGACCACAATGCTCACAGTTGTTTGTGTACAGGCGTAACACAGACGTGTGCATTTCCATTCCCATCCAAATTTGTCTGCTCAGTTCCTTCACTGATGAAGCCTATCGATCCGAGCTTCATAACAACCCTGTCCGCCTTATGTTCCACTTTCAGTGAATCATGCTCTTGAAATATACACACCTGTATTCTCGAGACTCCACGGATCCCTAATGTTCGCTGAGAATCTCCTACCTTTCTTATCTTTTCAAAAGTAAAACCCTCCACGTGTCCCAATTAAGCTCCACCATTCCATTCTTTGTCCAACTGACTGAACCGATGAAGATAGCAGCCTGATGTTTGATAGCTGACCTCGCTCTCCACTGGACAATCTATTTTATTGCCGTCTGTAAATTTATTCCCCGGGTTTTGCACATTGTTATCCACATCTTCGATATAGATGACACATGGCAATTGGCCCGGCAACAATCGCTGAACAAATCACTATTCGCTGACTTGCGATCCCAGACACAAATTTCCACCATGGATTTCTTCTCCCTCCCACCAAGGATTACCATGATGGGACTGACGGCTTTGTGGCAAAGTGTGCGGATGATACGAATGATGGGTGGATAGGTAGGTATTGCTGAGGAAGCAATGCGATTGCAGCAGTGCTTAGACATATTGGAAGAATGGGCACAGAAGTGAGAGATGGAATACAGTATTGGGAAATGTACGGTAATGCATTTTGGTAAAACGAACAATTGTGCGGACTGTTACCTACACTGCGCGATTGGACTACCAGTTTTACCACGCAAGCAAACTCACACTGAGCAATCGAGACATATTGAGAAATTACTGTCTCTTTTTTTCACTCTTTTCTCAGTGAATTTAGCGGCGATTGTGATCCTGTCTCGCAGAAATTGTGGGCTCTCCAAATGTATCACTCGCTACCTCGTGGCCATGGCGGCAGCAGATTTGATGGTCGTTGTCCTTGGTGTTGTATTGGAGAAAATCAATGCTCTCTATCCGTATGCTGAATTTTTGGTGAACCCGCCGCTGTGTGGTTTGGGACCTATTCTGACGATTGCAGCATTGGATTGTTCCGTTTGGCTGACGGTCAGTTTCACTTTCGATCGCTACGTCGCGATCTGCCTTCAGAAGCTGCGGCCCCGATATTGTACGGAGAGAACAGCAACCGTGATGATCGTGGCAGTGGCCGTAGGTAGCTGTGTTCAGTCTTTTCCATTTTACTTTGCAGCTGAACCTGGGAAGTGCATTCCCAAACCCGAGTATTATACATCATCCCTGTGGAGAGGTTACGAGTTAATTGACACCATCATTACCCCGTTGTTACCAGTTGGTTTAATTCTGCTGTTCAATGTTTTAACCACCAGATCTATTATAGCAGCGAATATGGTTCGCCGTGGATTTCGGAGCAATACTGACAACAAAAGTGATCCCGAGGTTAAGAACCGGAGAAAGTCAATGGTTTTGTTGTTCGCTCTATCCGCCAATTTCATTTTATTGTGGATAACCAACATTGTACACTCCATGACATGGGCAGCGGTAAACGTTCATTTCACAGACAAATATTATAACACGCCTACATTTATCCTACAAGAATTTGGGTATACTTTGATGTTGCTCAGTTCCTGCACCAACACGTGTATCTATGGACTGACACAGAGGAAGTTCAGGGAGGAGCTGAAGAATGGGGCGAAGTATCTGTTTACACTGAATGGGAAGCTCTGTAAATAAAATGTAACTGAAATTATCCATAATTGACTTTTGCCATAAATACGTAGAATTTTTTGTATTTTTTGATTAAGCAGCAACAATGTGATTATTATCTTTGCGCACCAGCTGACTGTTCATTCCAGTCCGAATGAGGTCGGGAGTCACAACTGCGAATTTCCCTCCATAGATTCTGCCTGAATTGCTTGTCTTTTTGTTGCGTGTATAAAACCTCGGCTGAATCCAAAATGCGTGCTGGACGTCAGCGTCTATTACGCATGTGCAGGTATTAATGATGTCTTTTTCACGTGCTAAACTTCTGTGTTGTGACGTCAACATGTATGCTTACTGGGGTTGTGGGGTTTGATTGTGACATCACATTCCCTTCACAAACACATCATTAGCACGGCAGGAATTCATGACCATGTATGAGTTTTAGGCACCTGCAGGATCGCTACACAGTGCCTTTCGTTACCCGCGTTTATACAAACTCATTGGGAATATAGTACTGTGTAATTTAGTTTCCTTCCATTAAATCAGATCTAACTATATTGTAGTTCCAACTGTGTTGTAGCCCAGGAGTTTCCAAAACTTTTTATGCCATGGACTCCTACCATTAACAGAGCGGTCCGTGAATCCCAGAATGGAGCCTCTATTGCAACAGAAAATATTCCTGCTGAATCTTGCATTATGTTCACTAGATTTCAAAGCAGAGCATGTTCCCTTTTACATTTTCGTGAGCAAGGGACGGAAGCATTCTTTCATTGCCCGTGTGACGGCTGTAGCTTTGTCACATATCAGATTCAGTATATTGTCATTTAGAAACCACAAATGCAATGCAGTTAAAAAATGAGATACCGTTCCTCCAGAATGATATCACAAAAGCATATGACAAAATAGACTACACCAGAAAATCCACATAACGTTTGGCAATCCCCAATCCAGAGTCCGGAGAGGCTGCGCTACTGTCTTAGCACGTTCCAATGGAAAGGAGCTCCAAATCCACAAGACAAAACAAGACCAAGGACTACAGCTACAAGACCTGCACAAAACCACATAGTTACAACATATAATTTCAACAACTGAGGACCAGGAGAAAACATTGTGCGTATTTTCCCGTCTCTTTTTATAATTGAAACTGGTGCCAGTATTGTGTAGCAGCACCTGAAGGAAAACTGTCCTTCCATATCCGAACCAAGTGTACTTCCACAACCGAACAAAGTGTCCTTCCACATCCGAAGAAACTGTCCTTCCACATCCGAACAAACTGTCCTTCCACATCCGAACAAACTGTCCTTCCACATCCGAACAAAGTGTCCTTCCACATCCGAACAAAGTGTCCTTCCACATCCGAACAAACTGTCCTTCCACATCCGAACAAACTGTCCTTCCACATCCGAACAAACTGTCCTTCCACATCCGAACAAACTGTCCTTCCACATCCGAACAAAGTGTCCTTCCACATCCGAACAAACTGTCCTTCCACATCCGAACAAACTGTCCTTCCATATCCGAACAAAGTGTCCTTCCACATCCGAACAAAGTGTCCTTCCACATCCGAACAAACTGTCCTTCCACATCCGAACAAACTGTCCTTCCACATCCGAACAAACTGTCCTTCCACATCCGAACAAACTGTCCTTCCACATCCGAACAAACTGTCCTTCCACATCCGAAACAAGTGTCCTTCCACATCCGAACAAAGTGTCCTTCCACATCCGAACAAACTGTCCTTCCACATCCGAACCAAGTGTCCTTCCACATCTGAACAAACTGTCCTTCCACATCCGAACCAAGTGTCCTTCCACATCTGAACAAACTGTCCTTCCACATCCGAACCAAGTGTCCTTCCACATCTGAACAAACTGTCCTTCCACATCCGAACAAACTGTCCTTCCACAACCGAACAAAGTGTCCTTCCACATCCGAACAAACTGTCCTTCCACATCCGAACAAACTGTCCTTCCACATCCGAACAAACTGTCCTTCCACATCCGAACAAACTGTCCTTCCACATCCGAACAAAGTGTCCTTCCACATCCGAACAAACTGTCCTTCCACATCCGAACAAACTGTCCTTCCATATCCGAACAAAGTGTCCTTCCACATCCGAACAAAGTGTCCTTCCACATCCGAACAAACTGTCCTTCCACATCCGAACAAACTGTCCTTCCACATCCGAACAAACTGTCCTTCCACATCCGAACAAACTGTCCTTCCACATCCGAACAAACTGTCCTTCCACATCCGAAACAAGTGTCCTTCCACATCCGAACAAAGTGTCCTTCCACATCCGAACAAACTGTCCTTCCACATCCGAACCAAGTGTCCTTCCACATCTGAACAAACTGTCCTTCCACATCCGAACCAAGTGTCCTTCCACATCTGAACAAACTGTCCTTCCACATCCGAACCAAGTGTCCTTCCACATCTGAACAAACTGTCCTTCCACATCCGAACAAACTGTCCTTCCACAACCGAACAAACTGTCCTTCCACATCCGAACCAAGTGGCCTTCCACATCCGAACAAAGTGTCCTTTCACATTCGAACAAACTGTCCTTCCACATCCGAACAAAGTGTCCTTCCACATCCGAACAAACTGTCCTTCCACATCCGAACCAAGCGTCCTTCCACATCCGAACAAACTGTCCTTCCACATCCGAACAAACTGTCCTTCCACATCCGAACAAACTGTCCTTCCACATCCGAACCAAGTGTCCTTCCACATCCGAACAAAGTGTCTTTCCACAACCGAACAAAGCGTCCTTCCACATCCGAACAACGTGTCCTTCCACATCCGAACATACTGTCCTTCCACATCCGAACCAAATGGCCTTCCACATCCGAACAAACTGTCCTTCCACATCCGAACCAAGTGTCCTTCCGCATCCGAACAAACTGTCCTTCAATATCCGAACCAAGTACTCCGGCGATAGAGACACCAGACGAATCCTAAAGAAGGGGCTCGATCAGAAACATCGATTGTTTATTCAGCTCCGACATTTTGAGTAAATTTCGCTACATTTCAGTTATATTTGTAATCTCTTATATTTAAGATCTAATCGGCATTATAATTGTATAATTTTGTTAGCAATCATCTGTACGCAATCATTTATCACTGAGAGTGGCCATTTCAAGCGCATGGCTTTGCGGATTTCTCTGTACGGCTGTTATTCTCCGGCTCCGGGATAAATTAAATTCCTATCAGTCTGTACATCAGTAGCAGTGTTCTCCTCTTACCGGGGAACTGACCCGGCAGCGCCGACGTCTTTGCAGAACACAACCACTTCATTAATTTAATTCATACCGCAGGCTGTAAGTTCTTCCTGTTCAAGGATAATCCCTTTATATCTGTATTTTTTGGGCTTTGAAGAGTCAGGGCGATAGTATTCAAAACGTAGCTTTGAATTGGGCAGAAAATATGTTGAATGTTTTCAATTGTCTGCCACTCGTGAACAAGGGACATTTTGACTAAAACCTGCTTTTAATTGAATTGCATTGGCACCGCGTTCTCCGAGAGGCAGATCGTCAGAAACAGCCCGTGCACATTGAAACAAAAAACCGGAAGTTAGAGCGATAGCGAGCTTTTCGGAACTGGCATCGAAAGACTATGCATGCCGGTAAAGATCAGTCATTACTGAAACGAACACCAACGTAGGCGTGTGACGCCTTTAGACACACTGCTCGTGCAGTCTTCTTCTGCTCTGCCTGTAATCACACGTATTCGTCTTTCATAGTCACAGATGAAAGTGGGGAGCTGATATACAGGAGGTCACAGAATATGTGAATGACGTCAAATGGATTAAAAAAATGTCAGCGGAATTTCTGAAATGAAAGACAAACTTGGTTAATAAATGATGTGTGATGGAGAACAGGGGTTACAAAATGCTAAACCAGTTGTGTAGCATTTGGTCAATAAAAATCATATATGGACTTGTCTGATGGAGTTGAATCCAAGCAAGCGCAGGGGATACACTTGGAGTTCTACTGTAAGTGAAGGTATGCGATCAATGACAGACGGTTAACAGAATTGTCCACTATTGCTTTACAGAGTTATCTGTCCGCCGAAATACCGAGCAAGTCGGCAGGATGTTATAAGCGCATGTGGCATGTTTGCTATCAGTGGGAAGGTGAGTGAGTGGAATAGTCAGGAATTCATATAAACCTTCGGTAGGATTTCATTTACAGTTTTGTATTCAATGACAGTTACTGGGAGGATAGGACATAAACCATTACAGCACATCACAGGCGCAACGGCCGGCGACGATGTACCGACCTTTGAATCTACCCTAAGATAAATCGAACCATCCGCAACAACACAGCCTGCTATTTATATCACCAATGTGCCTAAATAAGAGTTTGTGAATGCCCCCAGTGTATCCGCCTCTATGGGAGCGCTCCATGCACCCACCATTCTCTGTACAACGAACGTGCCTCTAACAAACCCGTACAGACCATAAGACCATAAGACATGGGAGCAGAATCAAGTCATTCAACCCATTGCGTGAACCCTGCCATTCCATCATGTCTCATCCCAGATCCAACTCAACCCCATTCGCCTAACTCCTCCCCATATCTGTTGATGCTCCAACCGATCAGCAATGTTCCGGTCCAACAAAAAAAAAAATCCTCAGTCAACTGTCGCATCGTCTGCAAACTTTCAATCCCGCCCCCACTAACCCAACCAAGCCATTTTTAAAAGTCGCAAGCAACAGTGGTTTCAGAAGAAATTCCCCTGGAGACACCAATGGTCATAGACCTCCAAGCGGAATACTCGCCAAATACTACCATCCTCGGTCTTCTCTGTGAAAGCTAATTCTGTATTCATACAGCCACATTTTTCCGCTCGTATGCCCCCAGAATTTATGGCTGACCCTACAATGGAGAACCCTATCAAACGCCTTACTAAAGTCCACCTGCAACACATCCACTGTTGTACCTTCATCAGTGTGTGAGTACTGGCTTGTCCTTTTTTTTTAATTTTGTGATATCACTCTTGAGGAACATTGTATCATTTCATAATGCATGCATGCATTTCTAAATGACAATAAACGAGGACTGACTGTCCGCATAATCTAAAAAAAGATTAAAAAAATGTGCTTCGTCATATCGTCACAGAATTCCTCAGTTTCGTGTTTCTTTACTTGATCCTTAGAAAGCCATGTTGACAATCCTTAATCAGACCATGTTTCTCCAAATACTAGTAAATCCTGTCTGTCCAATAATTCAGCCACCGCTGAAGTAAGACTCTGGTCTGTAATTCTCAGTGCTATCTTCTCCCCATTTCCTGAACAGAGGAATCACATTTGTCAGCCTGCAGTCGTCTGGTTCTACCCCTATGGCAAATGAGTATGCGGCAGCTTTTGAAAGAGTGCTTTACCAGGATACTGTCTGAATTACAGGCTGTGACCAGAAAAACAAGAAATCGACCTGCAGATCCAGTGGTTCAGGAAATGCTGTCACTTTCGGAGACGGGATTGCGGAATGTGAAAGTAAAGTGAAGCCACAGAGGAACAACCGAACTTCTGAAATGTAGACATGGGGGGATGTCGGTATGATGCACCGAATTTCCTTTCGACCAACTCTCTCTGTGCTTTTCCGCATGGAGAGTGGCTCAGTGATTGAATCGGGCGCCTGAGTTCGGGCATCACGTGATGAAACTAGTGTGATTGGTGTCTGGAGGGTGGACAATTCCACCGTCGCCACTAATCGGGTAAAAGAGAAATCTCTGGACCCCTTGTGAGGAATACTGTATGAAATACGGTGCTCCCGTTACTGCGGCACAGTGAAGAGATTCCCACTCAAACCTGTATCTGATTGACTATTTAATATGATGAAAATACTGCCCCCTTGTTCTGGACATTGAGGTATTATGTTCGTGTCCAACTGGTTTCAATGCAACCCCTCTATTTGCCCCTTGTTTCATGTATCTGTCGTCGTTACAGCGGAAGTGGTTAAATTAACTGTACTCGTGACATGGTTTATGCCGTTTACAATCCAGTTGGTTCTCTGCCCAATTTACTAGTCTAGTGATTTGCAATTTTCACCTCGAAATCAAATTATGTTATCTGGTACATGCGAAACTCAGGGAGATTTGCCCATAATTTACACTTACTGTTGCAAAATATTTCCCCGCACTCTGTTTGGAAAATTGGCTGAAATTTCTAGTTGTGGAAAGCACTCCCGCATACTCCAGGTATCACTTTCGAAATGATTTGTTTTCTAAATGGGCCATCCGAATTGAGCGCAGCTCTACTCTGGCCAGTGGCCGGGAGAGAACCATCCGCCATGTGGGAATCTGATTCAGGTTCTCAGCGGCACGGTGATGAATGAGGAACATTCAGATGCGTTGGCACTTCAACACAACACATTCCTGTTTCCGGTTCCGTGATGCTTTATTATTGTCGTAGCCCAGCCGGACTCAAATGCTCCATAACCGCAGACGGTTCATCGGCCCGCGGTGCTGAAGTCCAAGATGCTAAAACCATTTTCCGCATTGCTCTGTCTGAGCGCTGTTTCTTTGCCGGGATGTATTGCTGATTCGCCTTTGATCTTGTTTCCAGCTGTTTGCATCTGGGTCTGATTATCCCGGTCTGTGGGACAGTGATTATAAACTTGTAAATTTGCTGATATTTCTTTACCACTCCGGAAGCTGAAATAGCCTGGACTGGTAAAGTGTGGCAGCTTCTGTGTTATTTTGAGGTGCACCATCGTTGTGAGGTATTGCATTATCACAGGGCATTTTGTCGTTCGTATAAAATCCATCACGATTAGGAGCAGAACACGTGATACATTTCTGTTTATTTCTGTGCTGAATTTTGTTCCTGCTGAGATTGTGAGTAGAGATGATTGTCTTCGTTTCACAATTTCTCCCAAAACACGAACTGCGGTGAACTATTGCTGAATCATTCACTCGTCCGTGCGTATCCATCCATTTGAAATTTTCAAATTACACACACACATTAATATTTTAAACACGGCTAATTCAGCAGATGCTCAAAATCCAGGGAAACACAGACACACACACACACACACACACACACACACACACACACACACACACACACACACACACACACACAACACACACACACACACACACACACACACACACACACACACACACACACACACACACACACACTCACCACAATTGCGGGATGAATGCAGTAGGGCGGGAAACATTTATGGAAATGAATAAGCGCTTGATGTATCGGCTAGAAATCTTTCTTCATGTCTGGAGAGTAAGGGGGAAGACGCCAGAATAAAATGGCGTTCGTGGGGAAAGGTGAGAGATGAAACCAGGTGAACGACGAAGGGCTGGAGCGGAAGGAATCTGATAAGAGAGGACAGTGGGGTACAGGAAAACCGGAGGTATTTAGGGAAGCCGTGTGAGGTGATAGGCGGGTGAGAATAGGCATGAACCAGCGTGCTGAATAGAAGAAGAGGGAAGGGGGAGGGATCTTTATTTCGACATCCATGACACCAGGTTAGAGGTTACCTGGACGGAAAGTAAGTTGTCGCTCCTACGTCTTGAGAGCAGGCTCACCGTAGCACAAGAGGAAGCAATAGACAGAAGATGTCGGATTGGGAATCAGAATTAAAATGTTTGGACACCGGAAAGCTCCGCTATTCACGAATGGAGAGGTGGTGATCAACGGAACGAGCCCATTTTGTCCCGGGTCTCTCCAATGTAGAGGAGTGCCCGCCAGGAACACCAGACACAGTGGACGACCACAGCGGATTCTCAGCTGAAGTGTTGCCTTACCTGGCAGACTGTTTGGGCCCGGACTGATGGTGAGGGAGGAGATGAAGGTGCGGGTGTAGTACTTTGGGTGCTTGCAGGGATTTGCACCGCGAGGGAGATAGGTGCGGAGGGCTGAATGAAACAGCGGGGAGCGGAGAGATGGCGACGGGAGGTAGTAATATCTTTGTCGGTAGCATCGCTTTAAAAGTGGGATCACTCCATCCGCGCTCACCAAGTCTTCCATCAGTTTATCGGCGATGGAGTTCCTCTTGCTCTAACCTACCACCCCACGACGTTCTGCACCCAAAAAATCCCAATTTGCAGCTTCCACCTTCTCCAAAGAAATCGTAAAAACAAATTTACTTTTACCACCCATCACCGTCCCCAAACCACACTCCGCTTTCCACAGAGATCGCTTCCTCCGTTATTCCGTTTCCCTTTCAAATTTCAAAGCCCATGGTGATAGCCCATTTTCTGCCCTGACCGCCGCTTTCTGTTTCCGATACAATTTCCTTATTCTCCCATCCCAGATCGTACTTGTTCAGCGTCTCTGTTACTTTTCCATGTTTTGCTTTGTCACAAGCATTTTCATAGTTAATAAAGCATAAGTAGATGGCCTTTTGTGCCTCAGTGCATCTGTCCATGAAGTTTCTCATCGCAAATGTTCCTTCCCTTGTTCCTGAGCCTTTACGAAAACCAAACTGTGTTTCCTCAGTTTCACCGCTGATTGTACCTTTCATTCTGCCGAACACTATTTTCAACAGTAACTTGACGCAACGGGACATTATGCTTATCGTCCTGTGTTCGTTACATTTTATCCTCCTTGGCTTTTTTGGTAAGGAGATAAATACCTATTTGAGAAAGTCCTCCAGAAGATTTCCTGTCATATAACTGTTGTTTAGTATCGCTAAAAGGTTCGTTTTTCCCTTCGGACCAAGTGATTTCAGAACTTGAGTGGAAATCTTATCTTTACCGGCCGCCTTTCTGACTTTTAGACTCCAAATCGCACTTTCCATCTCTGACATCAATAGTTTTTATGCTGATTAGTCATTTGATTTGATTGTGGTAAATCCTCAATCCTGCTATCTTCAAATAATTCCGAGATGTACTCAACTCATCTGTCCGTGATTTCTTCTTTATCATGGCATGGATTACCACTACCGTCTTCGATACACCCAGCTGATGGCACAGTCCTCCTTCATTTCCTCATATCCTTTGCCTGTTGGTGAAGGCCTCTATAACCATGACTTCGTTCATACTGCTCAATTTCACCGCACTGTTCATTCATCCAATTCTCTTTCGCTTCTTTACATTGTCTTTCAATCAAGCAGTGCAGGACTTTGTATCGTTCATTATCCCGGTGTTTTACCTGATGTTGCTTTAGTTTGTGAAATTGAAGACTTCTGCGTTTTCCACTCAAGAATATCCTCTCCTCACCAATACTCCTCGGAACGCTAACGCGGCTGCACAAGTCAGATGGGTGCAAACAGATGAACCACAAATCAAGAAAACAACATTATGACCGGATTCTATTGTTCTACGGTTTCGCACGGTTCCCTGCTACTAGATTTAAAGGCAAGCCTTTTACTTGTACCTCAGAGTTCCACACATGTGGACTCTGCGTGATATCTTGCTCAAATAAAAGATTCTCCAATTGAAATCTGGTGCCGAACTTCATTTTGAAATATCTCTGACAAATTGTGTGTAGTCTCGCAGGATCCCGACAAAACGGGATGGAACGATGGAGTAACTGAGAGTCGCAGAGGCAATTTCGAGTTCGCCACCCGTTGGGTGATCCGCTTTAAGCCTCCCTGATCCTGGTCAATGAGCGGGTAGAAAGGATGGGATCGGCGGAACTAAGTAGGAAAGACGGCAGCATTATGTGAAATGTGTGGAATAAGGAAGTCCGGATACGGATCGTAGTCACACCCAAGGTGTTCTCCGATTAGTAAATAAAACCAGTAGATATAAATAAGATTTGAAGATACGAATGTAACGACATTTCGTTCACGCTTCTGCCTGCGACTGACCGTCTTTCCTTTGCAGGACCAGGTAAGTTAATTGAAGGCGGATAGGAAGTAGTAACAGTAAAGTTGATCAGGAATGCGGGGGAGAGAGTTTCCTGTAAAGATAAAGATAAGAACCAGGTAAATAGATTGAAGGAAGATGGCAAGTAATGATAGTCATGTTGATGAGTGAAATGCGGGGAGGGGGAGAGAGTGTTATCTGTAATGGTAAAGAAGAAAACGAGAAAAAAGAACCAGAAGGTTGAACGAGTAACGGAATCCCGGGGAGAGCCGCGGGTGCCGCCAATCTCCCTGCTGATGAGGTCTGGTTCAAAAGTGAATACAGTGGACATGTGATTCCTTTCACTGGTGGCTTCTGAGGTTGGACACAAGGACGGAGGCTCTACGGGGATCTTCTGAGTCATAGACAATTAAATACAACCTGGGTCGCGTTTGTTGGTGTGCGTGTGTGCAGTTAAATGATCATAAACTTGACTGGACCTGAATAAGTGCTGGAGGTTGCTAAGCGATATCAACCTCGTAGTAAATAAAAATAGACTGACTGACACAACCACATCCAAACAAAAGAAAGGGGAGGCGTCACATCCTCACTTAGACAGCCTGAGCCCAGGTCGGAATGAGGACTGAAAGAAAGGGGAGGCGTCTGAGTGTTTATATCCTCACTTAGACAGCCTGAGCCCAGGTCGGAATGAGGACTGGACAAAGTTTTAATGCTAGCAGAAGCTATACGACAGAATCAAACACCTGACCCCGCCTGGAAACGCACAGTTAAACGAAACAGAGGGGCGGAGTGGGGGGGAGGGTGGAGACAAACAGCAAGATAAAGAACTATCGAAGAAAAGATGAGCCCATTTTTAGGGTCGCTTCTACACCGGTCGAGGGGACTGAAAAATGGGACATGACTATAATTTGCGTATTAGAACAGGGACCGGGGGGGAAATAAAAAGAAGCAAATTCAGAAGTCGATCCTGTTACGCAATATCCAAAAAAATTATGATTGGCACCTCCGCTGTAATCCGGCCATGGACCCCGTCCGAAGTTCGGGCTGTGGGACAAATTTGTGAAATTTATAACCCCTCGGCTGTATATGTTCACATGTTATTTAAAGTGGTGAGCGGAACCCACGTGACCTACAGTGCAAGGAACGTCCCCAGAGGAATAGAATGAGAAACGATAATGACGGAGATAACGTTATCAATGGAAAGTGATTAAAGGGGACCCTGTAAGGCATCACATCAGCATAGTTATTTTCGAGAGGTTACCAGGTGCAGGTAAAAATCAGGAGGAAACATAACCGGCTGTATTTCTCGTTTCTGACTGCATTAATGATAAGATTTCTTGGCATTGTTTCTTGGCATTGTGAAGGATCAGAGGGGCCTTGGGGCCGAGTCGATAGGACGCTCAAAGCTGCCGCGCAGGTTGATTCTCTGGTTAAGAAGGCGTACGGTGCATTGGCCTTCATCAACCCTGGGATTGAGTTTAAAAGCCGAGAGGTGATGTTGCCTGGAATAGTCTGGCAGGGCAAATCTGCGCTACCGTATCGACGGTACGGACACTCTTAAACTGTCCAGTGACGCGTATTAGCTACGACAGTTTATTCTGACAGGCCAACCTCTGATACATTTCCATCGCACCGCCCGATACACTGAAACATCTCAGCCGAGCGATCACCAGAAGCTCCTTCCCGTGACTAACAGAGCAGAAACTCTTTTTTTTAACTGAACACATCTATTATGGTCCAAAGAACAAAGCGACAGAAGGGTTTTTCAGTGAACAACAGAATCAACGACTTAAATTGCCAAACTCAATCCCTTATGTCACTATAGTCAGAAAAGACTGCAACTTCTCAAGTACTCGAAACCGTGCTTCAGACTTTACAGGAGTTAAACCGGACACAGCGTGTAACTCTGCCTAATACTAACGCTGCTCTACAAATTCATTCCGCTCAGGTTGGATGTATAATATTTCCTTCTTCATCGTTAAAACAACGTTTGTCATCTTTGCTCCCACTGCTTAGCCTGAACATGTCGTACACGCGTGGCTTTCGCAGGCAGCTCCCTCTCGGTGGGGGATAAACAAACATCACGAGGGACTTGTACATTCCGCCCCACCATACGAAGACTCTATACATAGAAACATAGAAAATAGGTGCAGGAGTAGGCCATTCGGCCCGGCGAGCCTGCACCGCCATTCAGTCTGATCATGGCTGATCATCCAACTCAGAACCCCGTACCTGCTTTCTCTCCATACCCCCTGATCCCTGTAGACACAAGGTCCATATCTAACTTCCTCTTAAATATAGCCAATGAACCGGCCTGAACTGTTTCCTGTGGCCGAGAATTCCACAGATTCACCACTCTCTGTGTGAACAGGTTTTTCCTCATCTCGGTCCTAATAGGTCTATGGCTTTTATATACACGACAGATCATGTATACGGCTACATGATTTGTCACTGGAGGCAATGTAAAGCATGAAACCTGTCATAAAGCACTATTCGATCAGGAAGGGCTTCTACCAACCTGTAGTCCCTGTAATTCTCTTATTTTACCATTCCCAAAACCAGGTCGTGATAATGACTGACATTTTTTGCAATACGAGTAGCAAGATTAGAAAGATAGCAAGTTAAATTTACGATTACCAATTTAGCAGAACGACATGGGGCCGCAGACAACCCAGTGCATGGTGCTCTGCACAATTACCGGCAGTTGTAAGAGGCATGCCTGGGTGTCTAACATCTGTCACCGACACTACAATTAAAAAACATAGAACACAGAAACCTACAGCCCATTACAGGCCCTTCGGCCCACACTGTTGTGCCCACCATGAAACTCACTCTAGTAACTGCTTGTATTTCCCTAGTGCACAAACCTCTACTTTTAAAAGTTCCATGTACCTGTCTAAGAGGCCCTTAACTACCCTATTGTATTCGCTTCCATCACCGCCGCCGGCAGTGTATTCCACGCACCCAACACTCTCTGTGTGAAAACTGAACTCTGACATTCCCTCGGTACCTATTTCCAAGCACCTTAAAAGCATACCCCGCGTGTTAGTCATTTTGCCTCTGGGAAAAAAAAAGCCTCGGGTTATCCACACGATCAATGCCGCTCATCACCTTATTCATATAATTCTGGTAGAAACGTCCGATCCTATTAAATTGGATTTCCCTGATGAAGTGTGTCGGCCCGGAACATTGACTGTTTACTCTTTTGCATAGATTCTGCCCGGCTTGCGGAGCTCCTTAGGATTGTGTGGGTATTACTTTGATTTCCAGCGTCTGCAGATGTTCTCCAGTTTGCGATTAGACTGGGACAACAGTCAACAGCATAAGAAGCTGCACTGCAGACACGAGACAAAATTAACCTCAGTTCATTACCAAGTCCGGAATGCGATGGCCTTGTCATTTAATCTTGCCAGGCAATTTTATTGTAGTTCTTAAGCCACTCAATCTGATTGGGAGTTAAATTGGCCAAGACTAGAATGACGTCGCTTGGGATTCACGCTGCTTTTGAGCTCACGGTGGCCGGAGATTTGACATAATCCTTACGTGTCACTGGAAACATTATTTATGATAAAACGTTGAGTTTGTAATAACTGGCGCGAGGTGCATAAATCTATTCAGCGCTCGAAAAGATATCTGTCGTGTCGACTCTTACTTCCGTCAACCCCGGGAGAGGAGTATCACCGGTGTTGTGTAACGTTGATCGGCGGCAGGACAGACAACAGTGAGACGGAACTGAAAATGTAACAGAGTGACTAATGTTCCGTCAGAAAGAGGTACAACATCTTTAAAAGTAATTTTAATTCGGATTTCCAGTATCCTTCTTTTATTTTTCGTGCATCGATAAAACTTCCAGGTAGAGCTCAGTTAGTTCGAGAGAGAAAAAATAAACAAATAACTTTTTCCCGTGGCTCTGGAAGTTGATTAAATTTCAGCGTACATTGATGATCAATATAAATATATGTTCCTGCAATGAGATTTACTTTACTCAGTACGCGACCGGACGGAAGGTGTGGTCAGACAGAAACAGAGAACAGAGGGACACAGAGGGAAAGAATCAGACTGTGACGGGGCCTCAGGATGTGAACAGAGATAAAGCCGGAGAGATGCGGGGACAACGAGGGAGCAGGCCGGAGATGGAGATGGAGTTCACAAAGAAGGAAAATAACACGCACATTCTCTGTTCCAGCCCGATCACCTTTCCGTCACGGTGAAAATCATTAGTCTGCAATGAGATTAAATTTTGTTGAGAACGGGACCGGACGCAGTCCGGAGGTGGAAAAGGAGTTGGAAAGGGAAAGGAACACACACACACAAGCACATACATACACACACACACACACACACACACACACACACACACACACACACACACACACACACACACACACACACACACACACACACACACACACACACACACACTCCGCTATCTCTCAGTCTGATCATATTCCCCTTGCCGGGGTGGGGGAAGGAGTGAGCGATGACAAGGAGAGAGATATTGGGAGTAAAACACCGTGAGCGTCACTGAAAAGGAAGAATCAGAAACAACGGAGAGAATCGAGAAAAGGGAAAGGATTCTTCCTAACTGGACCAACCCAGAGTAAAACGCTGTCAGATGTGATGGGGATTATTAAAGTAAAACGGACGGGACCTGACTATAGACCCTCCATCGGGGTGAATTACAGCTGAGGTGACCGCTACATATTACATATTTGATGAAGGACACTTTTCACCCGTACGGGGTAAACAGCGAGTGGAATATATCATCACAAAACGCATGCGTATTTCACAGCGCTCAGTTGTTACCTGTGGTTCTACATATCGGCAAGTGGATAGATTATGGGGGAAACATGGTGTTTGTCTTAAATGTCAGGCAGAAACCAACGAGTCGCTCTATGATTTAAGGAATTTGGTTAACCGTTTCAGCGGGAATGTCACCGCGTTCTTCAGCTCCTCTCTGAAATAGCTCTGAGTCACGGCGTAAATACATGTGTTGGTGCAGGAGCTGAGGATCTGCAGCATCGTCGCCGTGGATTCTGCGATATAAATCGGATCAGTCTCCAAGTAACGAGTGATATTTGCAATCAGTACGTAGATATCAAAAACCACTAGTGTTAACCAGAGAAATATAAAACAACTGGTTACACTGAATAGTAAAACGACGGATTTCATTCGTTTCTCCATCTCCGGGTCCTTGTCATTCTTTCCGTTACTGCGGCCCCGGAGCCCGATCCGAACTTTATTAGCGGAAAAAATCCGTCTGACTGTCAGAGCATTGAACAATAAAATCAGAACCAACGGAAGACAAGGCATGAAAATGCGATGAAACATCCGAAGTGCGGCCCACGAGGGGGACGTATAGAAGTTCTCTTTGGTGACACAGCCATAGAAAACTCCATCAATTACAACCAATGGCTCAAATATAAAGTAGAAAGTGACACTTTCTGAACAGCCCAGAACACTCACTGTCCCGATAACCACAGTCGTCGTTCTTTCGGTACAATATTTTGTTTTCAGCTTTTCACAACAAATGGCCACAAATCTGTCACAGGTGAACGCGACTGTCAGCCAGACAGAGACCCCGGTGCTTCCTACGAGCAGGCAACGAACAACCCTGCAAACGGGAGTTCTATAGAGGAAGGAAGACCTAAAGTATATGAAAACAGTCCACCTCAGCAAAGGGTCAGAGATAACGACCAGGAGATCGGCCGCTTCCATTCCCAGCAGGTAGCGAGTGATACATTTGGAGAGACCGCACTTTCCTCGGGACAGGATAACAATCGCCACCAGGTTAACTGCAAGAGAGAGGGAAAGGAGCAGAGAAATTACTGACCTGTCAGGGCAATAGAGCAAAATTATTATTATTAGACTTCATCGTGTGTTTTTATTTTCTGCTTCAAATGGTGGAACCTGGACCCAGAACATATGAACTCGCTGACAGTGTGCAATATCGGTGTGATAGAGAACTCTCCGCGTGTTTTGTAAATGGGTTCAATCTGGGTGAATTCCCAAACCGACCAGATGACAGCTGGTTAAACGCTTCCTGACCGCAGTAAGGAATGGGTATGATAGACCAACGTCACTGGTCTGAGCCGCACAGGAATGAAATGAAATCCACATCGGCGGTTCCCTCTGCTCCTATTTCTTACATAAATGAGCCATTCGCGTTGTTCCATCACCCAGTCAGGCAATTCATAGTCGATTCATACGGACAGAACAGAAGGTCGTCTGGCTCCCACGGATGCAGTGTAGCCCGGTGTCCTCCTGTGCAGACATTTCGATTCATAGTTATTACATGATATCGAGACATCGGAGAGGATTTCAGTCAAAGTCAGCATCTCGGCTCCAATATGGAGCGCTGTCTGCTGCGAAAGCAATTGGATTAATATTGTCAGCGCCTTCCGCCCATGACTGAAATGCGGGACTGGACAGGTGGCTGTGGAAACAAGTAGCGAGAGAAACTCTTTAGAATATCGGAATTAACTCTGTTTCTGCCGTTTACAGGAGTGACAGGGGCTTACCGGGAATTCCAACGGCTGAAATAACAGGGTAGTAAATGTCTTCAATCCGCCAGATTACTGGATATCCCATTTGAGTGACGCAGTGAACGCGATTGCTCTGAATTCCACAGCTCGGCAAGTCACTCTGGGCTGACGTACTGCAACAGGCTCTGATTTATACAGGGGATCGATCTCCAGTGACAAGGTCCCACCTCTCACCATTGTTATTGAACAAACAAATTACATCACCAGCAGTGTCTCAGCTGCAAGTGCTGTGGGGATGTAACATCAACACGTCAATACCATTGGCATTACCTCAGTCAGATCCCTGTGTGTAATTTGACCAAAATGTGCAATGAAACCAGTAAGTGAGCAATGAGCGGCTTCATTTACAACATTCCACAGTTGTGTTGGCAGCGGTTACGACTGTTCCCATTTTCCAACCTGAAACTTTCACTGTGGTTCTCTTTCCGCAAGCAATCAGGAATCGTTGTTTCCAGCATTTTCTGCACTTTTCACTGTCACGCCTGTGGTTTCATCTACAAATAGATCCGGTTTCCCCTCAGTGTGCTCTGGATCCAGGGACACATGAAAACTCCTCTCAGTCTCCTCCTGCAGACTTTCATTTAATATCTTTCACTTTTTCTTGTTTCAGGGGTTCCACTTTGGCCGCTCAGACACCAAACCCATCCCACCCCGTCCGACAATGTATCACCAAATAGAAAACATACTTGTTGTGTACACAGACACTTTGTCCAGTTCTCCTTCAGCCCTGGACGACATCTATGTTTACGTCATTTTGATCACCTTCCCGGTATAATGATTATTTTCGACACCTTCGATGTTCAAAACTATCCACGGTTCCCTCCATCTCTTAAACTACCTTCTCCACATCTGTAGTATGTGTGTGTGTGTGTGTGTGTGTGTGTGTGTGTGTGTGTGTGTGTGTGTGTGTGTGTGTGTGTGTGTGTGTGTGTGCCTGCGTGCGTGCGTGCGCGTGTGTGTGTGTGTGTGCCTGCGTGCGTGTGTGTGTGTGTGTGTGTTTGTGTTTGTTTCTAATCTATGTGTGCGCATGTGTATCTCTGTGTGTAACTCCTGTATATCTTATAATGTATATGCATAAAAAAATCTTATTCGTGCTGTGGATTATGACACGGTGAAGTGACGGACAAAGCCGCTGTTGAATCCGTCTGATGAACAGTTAGATACTGAAATACTGTGGCGTTCAGTTAGCTGTAGGAATATAATGGGCTGATAATGCTACCATTCACTGTCCTGTGGGCTACAAGCACAACCATCAACAGGTTTCTCCATGGTGCAAATGCCGGCATGATTTAATAAAATATATTCTGCCCTGTACGGATTCCATTCATAACATAACATTTCCGAAGCTTTGGCATATCATTTGGAGTGCCTTTCGCATGACCGTCAAATCAAGCCACGTCATCAAAATAAGCCATATTAAAAAAGTATTATCGGCACACACACACACACACACACACACACACACACACACACACACACACACACACACGCGCACGCACACACGCAGGCACACACACACACACACACAGACACACACACTCACACACACACACACACACACACACACACACACACACACACACACACACACACACACACACGCAAAGATACACTCTCCCTCACATAAATACATACATACACGCACGCGCACACAGATGCACCCTTTCGCACACAAAATTGCAAACACAGAAACACTCACTCTGTCAGACACACAGATACACACACTGTACGACTGTGGTTTTCATTCTGTATCTGTTAGTCTCTGCTAGTGTGAGAGTGTGGGAGTCATTCTGTATCTGTCAGTCTCTGTTACAGTGTGAGAGTGTGGGTTTCATTCTGTATCTGTCAGTCTCTGTTACAGTGTGGGAGTGTGGGTTTCATTCTGTATCTGTCAGGCTCTGTTACAGTGTGAGAGTGTGGGTTTCATTCTGTATCTGTCAGTCTCAGTTACAGTGTGAGAGTGTGGGTTTCATTCTGTATCTGTCAGTCTCTGTTACAGTGTGAGAGTGTGGGTTTCATTGTGTATCTGTCAGTCTCTGCAACAGTGTCAGAGTGTGGGTTTCATTCTGTATCTGTCAGTCTCTGTTACAGTGTGAGAGTGTGGGTTTCATTCTGTATCTGTCAGTCTCAGTTACAGTGTGAGAGTGTGGATTTCATTCTGTATCTGTCCGTCTCTGCTACAGTGTGAGAGTGTGGGTTTCATTCTGTGCCTGTCAGTCTCTGATACAGTGTGAGTGTGGGGGTTTCATTCTGTATGTGTCAGTCTCTGTTACAGTGGGAGAGTGTGGGTTTCATTTTGTATCTGTCCGTCTCTGTTACAGAGTGAGAGTGTGGTCTTCATTCTATATGTCAGTCTCTGATACAGTGTGGGAGTGTGGGTTTCATTCTGTATCTGTCAGTCTCTGTTACAGTGTGAGAGTGTGGGTTTCATTCTGTATCTGTCAGTCTCAGTTACAGTGTGAGAGTGTGGATTTCATTCTGTATCTGTCCGTCTCTGCTACAGTGTGAGAGTGTGGGTTTCATTCTGTGCCTGTCAGGCTCGGCTACAGTGTGAGAGTGTGGGTTTCATTCGGTATCTGTCGGTCTCTGTTACAGTGTGAGAGAGTGGGTTTCATTCTTTGTCTGTCAGTCTCTGTTACAGAGTGAGAATATGGGTTTCATTCTGTATCTGCCAGTCGTTTTCATCTTTATTCACAAGTCTCGGGTGCAATAGATAGATAGATAGATAGATAGATAGATAGATAGATAGATAGATAGATAGATAGATAGATAGATAGATAGATAGATAGATAGATAGATAGATAGATACTTTATTCATCCCCATGGGGATATTCAACCTTTTTTCCAATGTCCCATACACTTGTTGTAGCAAAGACTAATCACATACAATACTTAACTCAGTAAAAATATGATATGCATCTAAATCACTATCTCAAAAAGCATTAATAATAGCTTTAAAAAAAAGTTCTTAAGTCCTGGCGGTTGAATTGTAAAGCCTAATGGCACTGGGGAGTATTGACCTCTTCATCCTGTCTGCGGAGCATTGCATCGATAGTAACCTGTCGCTGAAACTGCTTCTCTGTCTTTGGATGGTGCTATGTAGAGGATGTTCAGGGTTTTCCATAATTGACCGTAGCCTACTCAGCGCCCTTCGCTCAGCTACCGATGTTAAACTCTCCAGTACTTTGCCCACGACAGAGCCCGCCTTCCTTACCAGCTTATTAAGACGTGAGGCGTCCCTCTTCTTAATGCTTCCTCCCCAACACGCCACCACAAAGAAGAGGGCGCTCTCCACAACTGACCTATAGAACATCTTCAGCATCTCACTACAGACTTTGAATGAGAGTTAAATATGAGGTTGTGTTCTTTTTGTAGAAATCAGTCCCTGGTACAGACTGAGAGTCTGGGCTTCTGTCGGTGTGACTCTCTGATTCAGTGTGAGAGTGTGGGGTTCATTCTGTATCAGCAGTCTCTGATCGTGCGTTCAGTGTATCGTACCTGTGAACCTCTGATTCATTGTGACCGTGTATATTGTTTTCTATATTTTCCCCTCTGTTACTCAAATCTAGTAAATATTCTTAAAATAGTTTTTGTATTCCTGATGTATTATTAGAAGAAGAGTCGTCTGCAGTTGGTTTATATTAATTTTTTTGAGATGGACAATGCACTGATGAATGATGACGGTTATATGGAACAGTACATCCTTCGGAATAGAGTGATATGGCAAACAGACCGTTCGGCCTGACTTCATTCTGCACTATTCGTTGCTCAACCACAAAGAGACAATTGAGAAGCACCTGATCTGTAACTTTCTGTGGCTTGGCAACAGAACTGCTTAAATGTTGAATGAAAATTTTAAAAAATAATAAAATTGATTAATGTAAATGAATAACTGCGTAAATTCATAATCTGATTGAAATAAAACTCAGAAACAGCGCGTTTATGTTCCAGCAGCATTTACATGAATACATTCCTCTCAGCAATTCTGTGTCGCTACCTTCACCGTGTATCTCTGTACTTTTATGTTTGTATTGATATCCCTTCCACCATGTGCATCAGTATCAATTCATTCCAGCGGTCCCATTCATAAATAACCTCAGGATTGCTAACGAGCGCAAGTATAGCATGTTTAGGCAAATTAATGCGTGGCTCAGAAAGTGATGTAGTGGGTAGGGCTTCGGTTTCCTGGATCACTGTGTGTTCTTTTGGGGGAGGTAAAGGAGGGGCTACACCTGACCCCAAAGGGGTCCAACATCCTTGCAGGCAGATTTAATAGAACTGTTCGGGAGGGTTTAAACTAATTCGGCAGGGGAATGGGAACGAGAGTGATAGGCCGAGGAAGGGGAAAGCAGAAATAAATCAAAGAAATCGTGTAAAAGAGAAGATAGACAGGACAGGCAGGAGATGAGGTATAATAACAGCTGGCACTGTGAGTTACAGGGCAATAGAGGCGTGGCATTTAAAACAGAAAGCATCAATACGGGACTGAAAATGTTATATTGGAATGCACGCAACATAAGAAATTAAATGGACGATCTTGAAATTCAGCTGCAGATTGGCAAGTATGACGCAGTGTCCATCCCTGAAATTTGGCAAAAGGGTGGCCGCCATTGGGAGCTGAACGTCCAGGGATATACGATGCATCGGAAGGTTAGGTTAGTAGGTAAAGGGGTGGTGTGACATTGTGTATAAGAAATAATATTAAAGCATCTGAAAGGGATGACGTCGGATTGGAAACTGTATGGGTTGAGGTAAGAAATGGAAAGGGTAAAAAGACCCTAATGGCAGTTGCATACAGGCCTCTAAACAGCAACGGGAATGTGGATTTCAAATTACAGCAGGAGATACAGAAATCGTGTCACTAGCAGGAAGGACAACAGAGCAGCAATGGCTGGAGTTCCTGCGAATGTTGACGGAAGTGTAAAGCAGATTTATTCCAAATTTCCGTATAGAAGAAGGGCACTATCGTGGATGACCAGTAAAGTCAGAGCTAAATTAAAAGCAAAAGAAGGCATAGAAAGAAGCCAGAGCTATTGGGAAGATAGAGGACTGGGGAGATTTTAAAAAACTTGCAGAGAGAACCTAAGAGGATCATTACGAAAGAAAGATGAATTATGAATCGAAGCTGGGAATATTATACAAGAAGATTCTAAAAGATTTTTTAAGTAAGATTTTAAGATTTTTTAAAGGTAAACGAGATCCGTGGGTAGACATTGGACCAATAGAAAATGACGTTGGAGATAATGCAATGGGAGGCGCTGAGATGTCATAATTTGCTAATGACATTTTGCATCAGTCTTCTCAGTAGAAAACATCTACAGTATACCGGACATTAAAGAGTGTCAGGGAAGTGATGTCCGTGCAGGGAAAATTATGTCTGAGAAGGTGCTCAGGAAGCTTATTGATTTGAGGGCGGATAAATCTCCTGGACTTGGTGGAACATACTTTCATGTGGAGAGAGATTGCGGGGGCATTAACGATGATTTTTCAAGAATCGACAGATTCCGGCACTGTACCAGATGACCGGAAAATTGCAAATGTTACTCCGCTATTTAAGAAGGGTGGGGGCAGCAGAAAGGAAACTAAAGACCTGTTAGCCTGTCATCAGTTGTTGAGAAGTGGTTGGAAACTCATGGTAGGGATGACCTTACAGGAGTACCTGGAGGCACATGACAAGACAGGCCAAAGCCAGCAGAGCTTCTTGAAGGGAAAATCCTGTCTAATGTACAAACCGCAAACTTTTGAGAAAGTGACAAGCACGGTAGACAAAGGAGACTTAGTAGATGTGGTGTACTTGGATTTTCAGAAGGCCTTTGACAAGGTGCGCACATGAAGCTGCTTAGCACGATACGAGCCAATGGAATTAGAGGGAAGTTTTTTGCATGGGTGGAGCATTGACTGATCGGCAGAAAACAGAGAGTGGGAATAAAAGGATCCTATTCTGACTGGCTGCCGGTTACTAGTGGAGAACCACAGAGGTCAGTGCTGGGACCACTGCTTTTGACGATGAATGTCAATGAATTGGACTATGGGTTAATGGATTTGTGTCTTAATTTGCAAATGAAAGAAAGATTAGTAAAGTAGCGAGTAGTGCTGAAGGAACGGAGAGCCTGCTGAGAGACTTAAATAGTTTAGGGGAACGGGCAGAAAAATGGCAAATGAAGTACAACGTTGGTAATTGTATGGTCCTGCACTTTGGTGGAAGAGATAAATAGATAGATAGATAGATAGATAGATAGATAGATAGATAGATAGATAGATAGATAGATAGATAGATAGATAGATAGATAGATAGATAGATAGATAGATAGATAGATAGATAGATAGATAGATAAATACTTTATTCATCCCCATGGGGAAATTCAACATTTTTTCCAATGTCCCATACACTTATTGTAGCAAAACTAATTACATACAATACTTAACTCAGTAAAAATATGATATGCATCTAAAATCACTCTCTCAAAAAGCATTAATAATAGCTTTTAAAAAGTTCTTAAGTAGTTTACTTAAATACATTGAGTCCTAACCCCGGCACTTTAACATATCTTACTCCTGGAGGTTGAATTGTAAAGCCGAATGGCATTGGGGAGTATTGATCTCTTCATCCTGTCTGAGGAGCATTGCATCGTTAGCAACCTGTCGCAGGCTATTATTCAGATGGGGAGAACATTTAAAACGCAGAGATTCAACGGGACTTTGGAGTCACTCTGCAGGATACCCTGAAGTTTCTCCAGGTTGAGTCGGTTTTGAAGATGACGGTATAGAATTTCTAGAGGTGTAGAATATAATAGCAGAGACGTGATGTTGCGGATTTATAATACACTCGTGAGACCATACTTGGGGTATTGTGTGCAGTTTTGGGGTCATTATTTTAGAAAGGATATATTGACATTCGAGAGGGTTCAGAGAAGATTCACGAGAATGATTCCAGGTATGAGGAACGTCTGGCAGCTCTTGGTGTGTATTCCCCGGAGTTCAGGAACACAAGGGGGATATCTGATAGAAAATTTCCCAATGTTAAAAGGCCTGACCAGATTAGATATTGCAACGTTATTTCCCATGGTAGGGGAGGGAAAGACGAGTGCACGACTTAAAGGTTGAAGGACGTCCATTGAGAATAGAGATGCGGAGAAATTACTTTAGGCAGAGAATGGTAGATCTGTGGAATTCGTTCCCACGTGCGGGTGTGGAGGCCAAGTCATTGGGTGTATTTAAGGCAGAGATTGATCGCTTCTTAATTATACAAGGCATCAAAGGGTATGGGGAGAAGGCACGGGAGTGGAGATGTCTGGAAGAAGTAGGTCAGCCCAAGATTGAATGGCGGAGCAGACTTAATGGGTCGATTGGCCTACTTGTACTGTTATATCTTATGGTCTTATCGCCTTATAACATGAAAAGAAATATTTCCTGCACTATTCCGTGCAGAATAACTCCTAGTTACTGGCAACCAATCAGAAGAAAAGTCCCCTTTATTCCCACTCTTTGTGCCCTGCCGTTCAGCATATCACCTTTCTTTTAAGACCACGTTTCTATTCTGGTTTAGCAGTCTCATATGCAGCACCCTGTCAAAAGCCTTATGAAAATCCAAGGGAACAACAAACATTGACTCTAATTTTTCTACCTTCACTGTTAATTCCTACAGAATTCCAACAGATTTGTCAGACAAGTATTTGCATTTCGGCCGCCAAATAATGTATAGATTTCCCGTCTTTTGATCCATCCCTTGTGGAATGACAGTTGTGATTTTCCGGTTCTCTGGAAACATTTCAGAATCTTGCAATCTGCATAAGGATCGCTACAATCCCTTCAAGTAGCTCTTTCGAACCATGGGATGTAGTCTATCTGGTATGTGACTTACTCATCTACAGACCAATCCGCCTCCCAAGGTCTTTCCCCTTAGAAGCAGCATTTACTGTCCCCACTTCCTCCAACCGTGCAGGACTCTTGCATTTGCCGGTGTCTACCAAAGTGAGGAACAACGCTGATACTGAAGCTTGTCAACCATTTCTTAACCCCTCATTGCTACCTCTCCAGTCATTCTCCAGCGTTCCGATGTGCATTGTTCCATCTATTGTAATATTTATTTATGAAAAATGCATACTTTTTATATATTATCACTAGCGTATCATCTTATTTGATCTTATTTTCCTCTCATTATTGCATTTTTAGTAGCCTTCTTTTGGTTCACAGGTAGATGGAGCTCGTCAGCCTGGGAAGGCAACCCATCTAAGAGAGGGAAAACTCTGATTTCAAACCTCCGCTGTCTTGCGGCCATACCCGCTCATGGGAAAGGCTTCGAGGGTAAACCTGAGGACAAATCCGGATCTGGAGACCCTAAGGCAATCCGACGTTGCCTTCAGCCTCGTTCTGGAAACTCCAGTGACGATACCGGTGCCATGCTGCATCGTCCTTTGCCCTTCCCTTGGAAAACACCGGTGGCGTGGAGAGGGGAGACCTGCAGCTTGGGCAACTGCGGGTCTTCCATTCAACTTTGCCCAGCCCTGCGCCCTGGAGAGGACACTCCCGCTTCGCCTCACCGCGACGGCACGACTGAAGCAAGACTTTCCCGGCGCAGATCCATGGTCTCACGAGACTGACTGATGCCACCACTTTGGGTTTTAATGTCTCCCCGATCGTCTAGATTCCCACCACTTTTTGTTACATTCTGTGAATTCTCTGTTGCTTTCGCGCTGTCGTTGACATCCCCTGTCAGCTCTGGTTGCTTTAGAATACCTCTCCCTTGGGCTTTATCTGCCCCGCACCTTCCGAATTACTCCCACTGACATCCCCTGTCAGCTCTGGTTGCTTTAGAATACCTCTCCCTTGGGCTTTATCTGCCCCGCACCTTCCGAATTCCTCCCACTGACATCCCCTGTCAGCTCTGGTTGCTTTAGAATACCCCTCCCTTGGGCTTTATCTGCCCCGCACCTTCCGAATTCCTCCCAGAAACACCAGGCATCGTCGCTCTGCCGTCATCCTCGCACGTCCCTCCTTGCAATTAACTTTGGACAACTCTCTCTCATGTGTCTGTAGTTCCGTTTACACCATTGAAAAGCTGATAATATCTGATGTCAGGCTCTCCCTCTCAATCTGTAGGGCGAATTGCTATTATGATCACTGCCTCCTCAGGAAGTAACCTCAAGATCCCTGATCAAATCTGGTTCATTACGCAATATCGAACCCACAGCAGCCTGTTCTTTAGCCTGCTCAACCACAAGCTGCTCTAACATCCATCTCGCCGGCATTCCACAAATTCTTTCTCTGGCGTCCCATCACCAGCGTGTTTTCCCGAGTCAACCTGTATATTGAAATCTCCCGTCATTATGGTAAAATTGATCGTTTAACATGGCTTTTCAATCTGTCGTTGTCATATCCTTGCCACTGACCGGAGGCATGTATGTAACATCGATAATGTAATGTAATACTTGCTATTTCATAAATATATCCAGATGGCTTCTACATCTTCCAATCCTAGTCTAGTCAAAGGTTTTGTTTTCATTTCCTTTGCCAGCAGAGTCACAGCCCCCTCCCTCCTCCCCGCAACGACATTGCAGTTCGGTCTCCTAACACGGTTTGCAGTGAGCTGTACCTGGGTGCTGTACGTGAAAACTTTATTATCAGGGAGGCTGTAGGTCTCATGAAGAACACGAGGAATACACCAGTGACTCTGGACGCATTCACATTGCACTATATCTGCACTGATAGTCAAAGAAAGAACAAAGTCTTCCAGAAACTTGCCTGGAGACTCCGCTCCTTCTCGCTCAAGACTCTGGTGACAAACACTGAGCCAAGCATCTCTGACGCTCTCTACACCAAAACCGGCCGCTCCCATAGTGGCTCCTCCGCTTAAACCTAACTTTATTTTATTTTATGTCCTTCCTGAAGTTCTTAATAAATCGCGACGGTAGAAGCCCGCAAGGAAAGTCCCGAGATCTATTGAAGTCTTGCAGCTTCTCAGCAAAAACAAACGACTACTCGCGAAGATTACTGAAACTATTAGTAGCAATTAGTGAAACATGGTTGCAGGAAGGGTGTGATTGGCAAATAAATATTCCTGGATTTAGTTGCTTCAGGTGTGATAGAGTAGGAGGGGCCAGAGGAGGGGGTGTTGCACTGCTTGTCCGAGAAAATCTTATGGCGGTGCTTTGGAAGGATAGATTAGAGAGCTCCTCTAGGGAGGCTATTTGGGTGGAATTGAGGAATGGGAAAGGTGTAGTAACACTGATAGGAGTGTATTATAGGCCACCTAATGGGGAGCGTGAGTTGGAAGAGCAAATGTGGAAGGAGATAGCAGATATTTGTAGTAAACACAAGCTGGTGATTGTGGGGGATTTTAATTTTCCATACATAGATTGGGAAGCTCATTCTGTAAAAGGGCTGGATGGTTTAGAGTTTGTGAAATGTGTGCAGGATAGTTTTTTGCAACAATACATAGAAGCACCGACTAGAGATGGGGCAGTGTTGGATCTCCTGTTAGGGAATGCGATAGATCAGCTGACAGATGTATGTGTTGGGGAGCACTTCGGGTTCAGTGATCACAATAGCATTAGCTTCAATTTAATTATGGAGAAGGACAGGACTGGACCTGGAGTTGAGATTTTTGATTGGAGAAAGGCTAACTTTGAGAAGATGCGTAGGGATTTATAAAGAGTGGATTGGGTCAAATTGTTTTATGGGAAGGATGTAATAGAGAAATGGAGGTCATTTAAGGGTGAAATTATGAGGGTACAGAATCTTTATGTTCCTGTTAGGTTGAAAGGAAAGGTTAAAGGTTTGAAAGCGCCATGGTTTTCAAGAGAAATATTAGAAACTTGGTTCGAAAAAAGAGGGATGTCTACAATAGATATAGGCAGCATGGAGTAAAGGAATTGCTCGAGGAATATAAAGAATGTAAAAGGAAACTTAAGAAAGAGAGTAGAAAAGCTAAAAGAAGTTACGAGTTTGGTTTGGCAAATAAGGTGGAAGTAAATCCGAAAGGCTTCTACAGTTATATTAAAAGCAAGAGGATAGTGAGGGATAAAATTGGTCCCTTAGAGAATCAGGGTGGTCAGCTATGTGTGGAGCCGAGGGAGATGGGAGAGATTTTGAACGATTTCTTCTCTTCGGTATTCACTACGGAGAAGGATATTGAATGGTGTAAGGTGTGGGAAACAAGTAAGGAAGTTTTGGAACCTATGACAATTAAAGAGGTGGAAGTATTGGCGCTTTTAAGAAATTTAAAAGTGGATAAATCTCCGGATCCTGACAGGATATTCCCCAGGACCTTGAGGGAAGTTTGTGTAGAGATAGCAGGAGCTCTGACGGAGATCTTTCAGATGTCATTAGAAACGGGGATTGTGCCGGAGGATTGGCGTATTGCTCATGTGGTTCCATTGTTTAAAAAGGGTTCTAGAAGTAAGCCTGGCAATTATAGACCTGTCAGTTTGACATCAGTGGTGGGTAAATTAATGGAACGCATTCTTAGAGATAGTATTTATAATTATCTGGATAGACAGGATCTGATTAGGAGTAGCCAGCATGGATTTGTGCGTGGAAGGCCATGTTTGACAAACCTTATTGAATTTTTTGAAGTAGTTACGAGGAATGTTGACGAGGGTAAGGCAGTGTATGTAGTCTATATGGACTTCAGCAAGGCCTTTGACAAAGTTCCACATGGAAGGTTAGTTAAGAAGGTTCAGTCGTTAGGTATTAATGCTGGAGTAATAAAATAGATTCAACAGTGGCTAGATGGGAGATGCCAGAGAGTAGTGGTGGATACTTGTTTATCGGGATGGAGGCCGGTGACTACTGGGGTGCCTCAGGGATCTGTTTTGGGCCCAATGTTGTTTGCAATATACATAAATGATCTGGATGATGGGGTGGTAAATTTGATTAGTAGGTATGCTGATGATACTAAGGTAGGAGGTGTTGTGGATAATAGGTGGGTTTTCAAAGCTTGCAGGGAGATTTATGCCGGTTAGAAGAATGGGCTGAACGTTGGCAGATGGAGTTTAATGCTGAGAAGTGTGAGTTTCTACATTTTGGCAGGAATAATCCAAATAGAACATACAGGGTAAATGGTAGGGCATTGAGGAATGCAGTGGAACAGAGAGATCTAGGAATAACAGTGCATAGTTCCCTGAAGGTGGAGTCTCATGTAGATAGGGTGGTGAAGAAGGCTTCTGGAACGCTGGCCTTTATAAATCAGAGCATTGAGTATAGAAGTTGGGATGTAATGTTAAAATTGTACAAGGCATTGGTAAGGCCAAATTTGGAATATTGTGTACAGTTCTGGTCACCGAATTATAGGAAAGATATCAATTAATTAGAGAGAGTGCAGAGACGATTTACTAGGATGTTACCTGGGTTTCAGCACTTAAGTTACAGAGAAAGGTTAAACAAGTTAGGTCTCTATTCATTGGAGCGTAGAATGTTGAGGGGGGATTTGATCGAGATATTTAAAATGTTGAGAGGGATAGATAGAGTTGACCTGAATAGGCTGTTTCCATTGAGAGTAGGGGAGATTCAAACAAGAGGACATGATTTGAGAGTTAGGGGGCAAAAGTTTAAGGGAAACACGAGGGGGTATTTCTTTACTCAGAGAGTGATAGCTGTGGAATGAGCTTCCTGTAGAAGTAGTAGAGGCCAGATCAGTTGTGTCATTTAAGGTAAAATTGGATAGGTATATGGACAGGAAAGGTGTGGAGGATTATGGGCTGAGTGCGGGTAGGTGGGACTAGGTGAGATTAAGAGTTTGGCACGGACTAGGAGGGCCGGAATGGCCTGTTTCCGTGCTGTGATTGTTATATGTTATTATATGGTTATTACATCCCACAGAAATATCCACACAAGATTACCTGCAGTAATGTTTGAAATGTCATTTGCTCTCAGTGTTCGCCTTTCTTGTCAGCAGAATGACAGAGAATGGCTGAGTTAACCCGCAGGGAGCTTCCATTAGAAGTGTAATGGGTTCATTGCCGAGAATGAATTACATGGGTCACTGCACAGGAATGTGTGATTCAGCGTAACACCTCGTGGTGGATGTAATAGTCCAGACCGTCCTACTGACCCGGGCTGAACAGGGCGCTCAGCTGTCCGGCAGACAACGTGGATCGGAAAAGGAAACCTGAAGAGTGTTTGCTCTCTTTCATAGATGTTGTCTGATCTGCTGAGTTCCTCCAGCCTCTTGTGTGTATTACAGATTAATTTCTTCCACACTAAAAGTTCAAGCAAATGCACTTTGATTTAGTTCTGTGAGATCAAATTTAAACCATCTGTCCAAATTCTGTGTGGTGCGCACAACAGAGTTCAAAGTACATTTATTATCAAAGTGTTCAGACTCGATACAACCTTGAGATTCGTCTCCTCACGGGCAGCCACGAAGCAAAGAAACACAATAAAGCTCATTGAGAGTGTCAAACACCGACTATGGAGAGAAAGAGAGAGAGAGATCGAACAAAAATAAAAGTACGCACACAATATGCAAAACTAAAGGTTGGAAAGTCAGGCATCACTGCACCAGGGCGAGAAGTACACCAGCTGCAGGTCACAGTCTCAGGCCAGCACAGAGACGTGCAATCCCCGCGGAGCAGCAAGCAGAGCCGGACACTCTCTTGCCCACGGCTTCGACAACAGACCATTTCTATCTGCCCTTTTTCTTAAATCTTCAAAACCTTGGGTCACTCCTCACTCTGTTACTTCCATACGCACTCGAGCTCGGGTCTCGTCGCTTCGAGTCGGCCCGTACCCGACACAGTCATCGTCTGTATTCCCACTTGTAAGCGTGTGTCAACGTTTGTTTCCAAGTTTGCTGACAACTCGAAAGGGCCGGTTGCAATGCACAAATTTAGACTTGCACACTGATAGATAGAAAGAGTAAATGAAAAGTCTGCACATGGAGGTTAATGGTGGAAAATGTGAGGGAAGAGGAATCGTCTCCAGGAGTTTACCCGTGAGGTGTTCTTGCGTGTGAGATGTAGAATAGTTAGTGTGATGGTGCATTAAGCAGGGAAGACAGCAAATGGCAGAATGGTATTTATTACAACAGGGATGGAGATTAGAAATGCAACGGTGCAGAGTATTAGCACAGCCACACCTCGACCACTATGTACAGTTCTGGATCCCTTATTTAAGAGAGTATACGTTCACGTTGACAGTCTAGAAGATATTACCTCAGCGAATCCCTGGATCAAAGGTGCTGTGCTGTCACGAATAGCTAAAGATTACAGTATGAGGGGACAGAACCAGACAGAAGCTCAGAGGACACAGCATGGTAGTTGAGAGAGATGTAGAGAAATAAACAGCGTGGAAATCGGTTCAGCACATTAACTCCATGCCAGCCATCAATGACAATTTTAAACAAAATATGCCCCAGATATTTATATTACCCTTACATTCCTACTTACTCTCATCCGCATAAAGAGACATTAAAATAAACCAAAATCGCACATATATATTGGGATGTTGTAGGAAACTGTAACATCCAGGTTAAACACCTGAGATCCCGGGGATTCCGTGTAATCTCCACTTACCCACCCAAGGGATATGTTTCTATTTGCAATAGAGCTTTCAACAATGGGACATATTTTACAACTGAGTTAGATCGGAATTTCTTCCCACACAAAGAGTGACTGAAACATAGAAACATAGAAAACCTACAGCACAATACAGGTCCTTCTGCCCACAGAGTTGTGCCGAATAAGTCCCTACCTTAGAAATTACTAGGTTTACCTGTAGCCCTCTATTTTTCTAAGCTTCATGTACCTATCCAGAAGTCTATTAAAAGGTCCTATCGTATTAGCCTCCACCACCGTTGCCAGCAGCCCATTCCAAGCATATACCACTCTCTGAGTAAAATAACTTACCCCTGATATCTCCTTTGTACCTACTCCACAGCACCATAAACATGTGTCCTCCTGTGGCAGCCACTTCAGCCCTGGGTAAAAGCCTCCGACTATTCACGCGATCAATGCCTCTCATCACCTTATACACCTCTATCAGGTCTCCTCTCGTCGTCCGTCGCTCCAAGCAGAAAAGGCCGAGTTCCCTCAAACTATTCTCATGAGACATGCTCCCCAATCCAGGAAACATCCTTGTAGATTTCCTATGCACACATTCTGTGGCTTCCATACCTTTTCTGTAGTGAGGCGACCAGAACTGAGTAGAGTACTCCAAGTGGCGTCTCACTAGGGTCCTATATAGCTGCAACATTACCTCTCGGCTCCCAACATCAATTCCACGATTGATGAAGGCCAAGATACCATACGCCTTCTTAACCACAGAGTCAACCTGCGCAGCTGCTTTGAGCGTCCTTTGGACTCGGACCCCAAGATCCCTCTGATCCTCCACACTGCCAAGAGTCTTACCATTAAAACGATATTCTGCCGTCATATTTGACCTACCAAAATGGACCTCTTCACACTTATCTGGGTTGATCTCCATCTACCAGTTCTCAGCCCAGTTTTGCATCCTGTCAATGTCCTGTTGTAACCTCTGACAGCTCTCCACACTATTCACGACACATTCAACCTTTGTGTCGTCAGCAAACTTACTGACTCATCCCTTCACTTCTTTATCCAGATTATTTATAAAAATCACGAAGATTAAGGGTCCCAGAAGAGATCACTGAGGCACTCCACTGGTGACCGACTTCCATGTAGAACATGACGCATCTACAACAACTCTTTGCCTTCTGTGGGCAAGCCATTTCTGGATCCACAAAGCGATGTCCCCTTGCATCCCATGCCTCCTTACCTTCTCAATGAGCCTTGCATGGGGTACCTTATGCCTTGCTAAAATCCATATACACTACATCTACTACTCTACCTTTATCAAAGTGTTTAGTAACATCCTCAAAAAATTCAGTCAGACTCGTAAGGCACGACCTGCCCTTGACAAAACCATATTGACTATTCCTAATCATATTATACCTCTCCAAATGTTCATAAATTCTGCCTCTCAGGAACTTCTTCATCAACTTACCAACCACTGAGGTTAGACTCAGTGGTATATAATTTCCTGGGCTATCTCTACTCCCTTTCTTGAATAAAGGAACAACATCCGGAAACCTCCAATCCTCCGGAACCTCTCCCATCTCCATTGATGATGCAAAGATCATCGCCAGAGGGTCAGCAATCTCCTCCCTCTCCTCCAACAAAAGCCTGGGGTAAATCCCATCCGGTCCCGTATACTTATCGAGCTTGATGCTTTCCAAAAGCTCCAGCACATCCTCTTTCTTAATATCTGCATGCTCAAGCTTTTCAGTCTGCTGCAAGTCATTACTACAATCACCAAGATCCTTTTCTATCGTGAATACTGAAGTAAAGAATTCATTGTGTATCTCCGCTATTTCCTCCGGTTCCATACACACCTTTCCACTGTCGAATTTGATAGGTCCTATTATTTTACGTCTTAACCTCTTGCTCTTCACATACTTGTAGAATGCCTGGAATTCTCTACCTTAGAGGTTTGCTGAGATTAAATAACTGACTGTACGTAATGAAGGAGGGGATACATTTTCAAAGACTGGGGATTCAAAAAAATACCGACATAAATCAGGAGAGAAGATGTGAGATGATAAATGTTCATAGATAGTATCGACTGTCAGGACTGGTTTGAGAGGCTGAATAGCCTACAGCTGCACTTATGTGTTTATTTTCCTGTCTCAAGTGAAAGAGGGATCTCGGATGGTAACCTCAGAACACAGCGACTTAGAAGGAAGGGTTGGAGGACTTACCTTGAGCATGATACAGTGAACAGGGCTGGGCAGCAGTGATATCTAGAGGGAATAAACGCCTCCCCCGGTCCATCCTCCCTCTTTCACCTCCGTCTCATTTGTATTGGTAGTTCAAACCCTTTGGGAAGAGCTTGAATACAAAATATTCGCTGTCCATTCCCCCCGCATACATTAGTTGCCTGGCCCGCTGAGTTCCTGCAACAATTTCTTATTTTCGATATAAGTATCTGGCGTCTCTCGTGTCTCCATGGTGCTCAATGGTCTTGTGAATTTTCACCACAGCTTGTCTCTGTCTCTGTTTTCCTCATGGTGACTCCATCTTTCTCGGTCTGACAGCTTCCTGTAACAAACATCACATCGGTAAATCCTGCTGTCATTAAAAAAAACTATTACGAACGACAGGTCAGTGACGATATATCTGATTCTGATTGGGAAATGACCTACGGCAGCTATAATATGCAGCAAGAAATTCTAATTGCTCGAAGCAAGATCATAGGTGAATTAACCGAGGCAAGTGATTGCGTTGTGAAGGAATTTATAATCAATTTTAATAAATGTAACCACGCAGTAACAGCCCATTCAAACCGAACAGATACAACCTGTGTTTGTGATCTGCACCAGCTCATTAAACAACCACCTTTAAAGTGGCCGACACATTAACTATTCCCATCTCTCCTTAAGCAATTACGCAGCCACCCTTTGAATAAATATTGAGCTGAATTTATAGGAATTATGTCCAAGTATGAAAAAGGCCCACGGCAGCTTCAGATAACAGCTGCGTACACAGTAATATAATGGCAATATAATGACCGTGCACTTGATAAACTCCCCCACATATGCACAAAGTCCGAGTTGGTCACTGGGATGTGCCTGCAGGAATATAATAGATATTATGGGAGCGGGGAGCGTACACAGTTTCAAACACCATACTGTGTGGTGAACCCATTGTGTGGTGTGCTCCCACCCATGACCATTTCCATTCCATGAGTGGCTTGTCACATCAGATGATCAATGTAAAAGACACGGTCCTCCAATCATCAGACAAGAGGTATTGTTTCTTTAGTCCCCTCGTGATGAACGGTAATTACAGCCGCCTCGTATTTATTCGGCTTTCCAGTATCATTTTTATTTTCAAATATAGATTACGCTGCCAGACAGAATCCAATTAGTTTCCTGGGAGAGAAAAAAAATCAAATACATGTTCCTGTTGCTTTGGTTCTTCAAAGTTCAACGTATATTTACTATCAGTGTAAATATATGTTCCCACGTACTGCAAAGAGATTTATTCTGATCAGTAGCGGACCGGGCGTGTGGACAGAGAGAAACAGACAACAGAGGGAGAAGTGAGGAAGCAGATTGTCACGGAGCCTCAGGATGTGAAGAGAGATAAAGACGGAGATATGAAAGGTCAAAGAGAGAGCAGCCCGGAGATGGACAGAGAGTTGAAAAAGAAATCAAAACACATGTGAAAACGCTGAGTGAATCCGAAAATGCTCCCTCATGCTGCAACTCACCATTCGGAATTTGTATATCGGCGAGGGAGAAGACATAAGCGGGGGAGTTTACGCTGGAATCGATGGGATCGAGAGAGAGAGAGATTGGGAGCATCACTAATCCTGAGCATCACTAATGAGAAACAGCGGAAAGGATGGAGAAAGAAAAGTTGACCCATCCTGACTGGACAAGCCCTGAGTAAACAACAGTGAGCATCACCGGAACGGAAAATGACACCGAACGGAGAGAGTGAGAGTAAAACAGGCGGTACATGAGTGAACAGTTCCCGTCCCTTCCCGTGTCCCACAGAGCGTCCATCGGGGAGAATTACAGTTAAGTGAGAGTAAAACAGGCGGTACATGAGTGAACAGTTCCCGTCCCTTCCCGTGTCCCACAGAGCGTCCATCGGGGAGAATTACAGCTCAGTGAGAGTAAAACAGGCAGTACATGAGTGAACAGTTCAAGTCCCTTCCCGTGTCCCACAGAGCCTCCATCGGGGAGAATTACAGTTCAGTGAGAGTAAAACAGGCGGTACATGGGTGAACAGTTCCCGTCCCTTCCCGTGTCCCACAGAGCGTCCATCGGGGAGAATTACAGTTCAGTGAGAGTAAAACAGGCGGTACATGAGTGAACAGTTCCCATCCCTTCCAGTGTCCCACAGAGCATCCATCGGGGAGAATTACAGCTCAGTGAGAGTAAAACAGGCGGTACATGAGTGAACAGTTCCCATCCCTTCCCGTGTCCCACAGAGCATCCATCGGGGAGAATTACAGCTCAGTGAGAGTAAAACAGGCGGTACATGAGTGAACAGTTCCCGTCCCTTCCCGTGCCCCACCGAGCATCCATCGGGGAGAATTACAGCTCAGTGAGAGTAAAACAGGCGGTACATGAGTGAACAGTTCCCGTCCCTTCCCGTGTCCCACAGAGCGTCCATCGGGGAGAATTACAGCTCAGTGAGAGTAAAACAGGCGGTACATGAGTGAACAGTTCCCATCCCTTCCCGTGTCCCACAGCGCGTCCATCGGGGAGAATTACTGCTCAGTGAAAGTAAAGCCGGCGGTACATGAGTGAACAGTTCCCGTCTCTTCCCGTGTCCCACAGAGCATCCGTCGGGGAGAATAACAGCTCAGTGAGAGTAAAACAGGCGGTACAGGAGTGAACAGTTCCCGTCCATTCCAGTGTCCCACAGAGCATCCATCGGGGAGAATTACAGCTCAGTGAGAGTTAAACAGGCGGTACATGAGTGAACAGTTCCCGTCCCTTCCCGTGCCCCACCGAGCATCCATCGGGGAGAATTACAGCTCAGTGAGAGTAAAACAGGCGGTACATGAGTGAACAGTTCCGGTCCCTTCCCGTGCCCCACCGAGCATCCATCGGGGAGAATTACAGCTCAGTGAGAGTAAAACAGGCGGTACATGAGTGAACAGTTCCCGTCCCTTCCCGTGTCCCACAGAGCGTCCATCGGGGAGAATTACAGCTCAGTGAGAGTAAAACAGGCGGTACATGAGTGAACAGTTCCCATCCCTTCCCGTGTCCCACAGCGCATCCATCGGGGAGAATTACTGCTCAGTGAAAGTAAAGCAGGCGGTACACGAGTGAACAGTTCCCGTCTCTTCCCGTGTCCCACAGAGCATCCGTCGGGGAGAATTACAGCTCAGTGAGAGTAAAACAGGCGGTACAGGAGTGAACAGTTCCCGTCCCTTCCCGTGTCCCACAGAGCGTCCATCGGGGAGAATTACAGCTCAGTGAGAGTAAAACAGGCGGTACACGAGTGAACAGTTCCCGTCCATTGCCGTGTCCCACAGAGCATCCATCGGGGAGAATTACAGCTCAGTGAGAGTAAAACAGGCGGTACATGAGTGAGCAGTTCCCATCCCTTCCCGTGTCCCACAGAGCATCCATCGGGGAGATTTAGAGCTCAGTGAGAGTAAAACAGGCGGTACATGAGTGAGCAGTTCCCATCCCTTCCCGTGCCCCACCGAGCATCCATCGGGGAGAATTACAGCTCAGTGAGAGTAAAACAGGCGGTACATGAGTGAACAGTTCCCGTCGCTTCCCGTGTCCCACAGAGCGTCCATCGGGGAGAATTACTGTTTAGTGAACGTAAAACAGGCGGTACATGAGTGAACAGTTCCCGTCCCTTCCCGTGTCCCACAGAGCGTTCATCGGGGAGAATTACAGTTTACTGAAAGTAAAACAGGCGGTACATGAGTGAACAGTTCCGGTCCATTCCCGTGTGCCACAGAGCGTCCATCGGGGAGAATTACAGCTCAGTGAGAGTAAAACAGGCGGTACAAGTGTGAGCAGTTCCCGTCCCTTCCCGTGTCCCACAGAGCCTCCATCGGGGAGAATTACAGCTCAGTGAGAGTAAAACAGGCGGTACAGGAGTGAACAGTTCCCGTCCATTCCAGTGTCCCACAGAGCATCCATCGGGGAGAATTACAGCTCAGTGAGAGTTAAACAGGCGGTACAGGATGTGAACAGTTCCCGTCCCTTCCCGTGTCCCACAGAGCGTCCATCGGGGAGAATTACAGCTCAGTGAGAGTAAAACAGGCGGTACACGAGTGAACAGTTCCCGTCCATTGCCGTGTCCCACAGAGCATCCATCGGGGAGAATTACAGCTCAGTGAGAGTAAAACAGGCGGTACATGAGTGAGCAGTTCCCATCCCTTCCCGTGTCCCACAGGGCGTCCATCGGGGAGATTTAGAGCTCAGTGAGAGTAAAACAGGCGGTACATGAGTGAACAGTTCCCGTCCCTTCCCGTGTCCCACAGAGCATCCATCGGGGAGAATTACTGCTCAGTGAAAGTAAAACAGGCGGTACATGAGTGAGCAGTTCCCATCCCTTCAGTGTCCCACAGAGCATCCATCGGGGAGAATTAGAGCTCAGTGAGAGTAAAACAGGCGGTACATGAGTGAACAGTTCCCGTCCCTTCCCGTGTCCCACAGAGCGTCCATCGGGGAGAATTACAGCTCAGTGAGAGTAAAACAGGCGGTACATGAGTGAACAGTTCCCATCCCTTCCCGTGTCCCACAGCGCGTCCATCGGGGAGAATTACTGCTCAGTGAAAGTAAAGCAGGCGGTACACGAGTGAACAGTTCCCGTCTCTTCCCGTGTCCCACAGAGCATCCGTCGGGGAGAATTACAGCTCAGTGAGAGTAAAACAGGCGGTACAGGAGTGAACAGTTCCCGTCCCTTCCCGTGTCCCACAGAGCGTCCATCGGGGAGAATTACAGCTCAGTGAGAGTAAAACAGGCGGTACACGAGTGAACAGTTCCCGTCCATTGCCGTGTCCCACAGAGCATCCATCGGGGAGAATTACAGCTCAGTGAGAGTAAAACAGGCGGTACATGAGTGAGCAGTTCCCATCCCTTCCCGTGTCCCACAGAGCATCCATCGGGGAGATTTAGAGCTCAGTGAGAGTAAAACAGGCGGTACAGGAGTGAACAGTTCCCGTCCCTTCCCGTGTCCCACAGAGCGTCCATCGGGGAGAATTACAGTTTAGTGAGAGTAAAACAGGCGGTACATGAGTGAGCAGTTCCCATCCCTTCCCGTGCCCCACCGAGCATCCATCGGGGAGAATTACAGCTCAGTGAGAGTACAACAGGCGGTACATGAGTGAACAGTTCCCGTCGCTTCCCGTGTCCCACAGAGCGTCCATCGGGGAGAATTACTGTTTAGTGAACGTAAAACAGGCGGTACATGAGTGAACAGTTCCCGTCCCTTCCCGTGTCCCACAGAGCGTTCATCGGGGAGAATTACAGTTTACTGAAAGTAAAACAGGCGGTACATGAGTGAACAGTTCCGGTCCATTCCCGTGTGCCACAGAGCGTCCATCGGGGAGAATTACAGCTCAGTGAGAGTAAAACAGGCGGTACAAGTGTGAGCAGTTCCCGTCCCTTCCCGTGTGCCACAGAGCGTCCATCGGGGAGAATTACAGTTCAGTGAGAGTAAAACAGGCGGTACATGAGTGAACAGTTCCCGTCCCTTCCCGTGTCCCACAGAGCCTCCATCGGGGAGAATTACAGCTCAGTGAGAGTAAAACAGGCGGTACAGGAGTGAACAGTTCCCGTCCATTCCAGTGTCCCACAGAGCATCCATCGGGGAGAATTACAGCTCAGTGAGAGTTAAACAGGCGGTACAGGAGTGAACAGTTCCCGTCCCTTCCCGTGTCCCACAGAGCGTCCATCGGGGAGAATTACAGCTCAGTGAGAGTAAAACAGGCGGTACACGAGTGAACAGTTCCCGTCCATTGCCGTGTCCCACAGAGCATCCATCGGGGAGAATTACAGCTCAGTGAGAGTAAAACAGGCGGTACATGAGTGAGCAGTTCCCATCCCTTCCCGTGTCCCACAGGGCGTCCATCGGGGAGATTTAGAGCTCAGTGAGAGTAAAACAGGCGGTACATGAGTGAACAGTTCCCGTCCCTTCCCGTGTCCCACAGAGCATCCATCGGGGAGAATTACTGCTCAGTGAGAGTAAAACAGGCGGTACATGAGTGAGCAGTTCCCATCCCTTCCCGTGTCCCACAGGGCGTCCATCGGGGAGAATTAGAGCTCAGTGAGAGTAAAACAGGCGGTACATGAGTGAACAGTTCCCGTCCCTTCCCGTGTCCCACAGAGCGTCCATCGGGGAGAATTACTGTTTAGTGAACGTAAAACAGGCGGTACATGAGTGAACAGTTCCGGTCCCTTCCCGTGTGCCACAGAGCGTCCATCGGGGAGAATTACAGCTCAGTGAGAGTAAAACAGGCGGTACATGTGTGAGCAGTTCCCGTCCCTTCCCGTGTCCCACAGAGCCTCCATCGGGGAGAATTACAGCTCAGTGAGATTAAAACAGGCGGTACTTGAGTGAACAGTTCCTGTCCATTCCCGTGTCCCACAGGGCGTCCAACGGGGAGAATTACAGCTCAGTGAAAGTAAAACAGGCGGTACATGAGTGAACAGTTCCCGTCCGTTCCCGTGTCCCACAGAGCGTCCATCGGGGAGAATTACAATTCAGTGAAAGTAAAACAGGCGGTACATGAGTGAACAGTTCCCGTCCCTTCCCGTATCCCACAGAGCGTCCATCGGGGAGAATTACAGCTCAGTGAAAGTAAAACAGGCGGTACATGAGTGAACAGTTCCCGTCCCTTCCCGTATCCCACAGAGCGTCCATCGGGGAGAATTACAGCTCAGTGAGAGTAAAACAGGCGGTACATGGGTGAACAGTTCCCGTCCATTCCCGTGTCCCACAGAGCATCCATCGGGGAGAATTACAGCTCAGTGAAAGTAAAACAGGCGGTACATGAGTGAACAGTTCCCGTCCCTTCCCGTGTCCCACAGCGCGTCCATCGGGGAGAATTACAGCTCAGTGAGAGTAAAACAGGCGGTACATGGGTGAACAGTTCCCGTCCCTTCCCGTGTCCCACAGAGCCTCCATCGGGGAGAATTACAGCTCAGTGAGAGTAAAACAGGCGGTACATGAGTGAACAGTTCCCGTCCCTTCCCGTGTCCCACAGAGCGTACATCGGGGAGAATTACAACTCAGTGAGAGTTAAACAGGTGGTACAGGAGTGAACAGTTCCCGTCCCTTCCCGTGTCCCACAGAGCGTCCATCGGGGAGAATTACAGCTCAGTGAGAGTAAAACAGGCGGTACATGTGTGAGCAGTTCCCGTCCATTCCCGTGTCCCACAGGGCGTCCAACGGGGAGAATTACAGCTCAGTGAAAGTAAAACAGGCGGTACATGAGTGAACAGTTCCCGTCCCTTCCCGTGTCCCACAGAGCGTCCATCGGGGAGAATTACAGTTCAGTGAAAGTAAAACAGGCGGTACATGAGTGAACAGTTCCCGTCCCTTCCCGTATCCCACAGAGCGTCCATCGGGGAGAATTACAGCTCAGTGAGAGTAAAACAGGCGGTACATGAGTGAACAGTTCCCGTCTCTTCCCGTGTCCCACAGAGCATCCATCGGGGAGAATTACAACTCAGTGAGAGTTAAACAGGCGGTACAGGAGTGAACAGTTCCCGTCCCTTCCCGTGTCCCACAGAGCATCCATCGGGGAGAATTACAGCTCAGTGAGAGTAAAACAGGCGGTACATGAGTGAGCAGTTCCCGTCCCTTCCCGTGTCCCACAGAGCGTCCACCGGGGAGAATTACAGCTCAGTGAGAGTAAAACAGGCGGTACATGAGTGAACAGTTCCCGTCCCTTCCCGTTTCCCACAGAGCATCCATCGGGGAGAATTACAGTTTAGTGAAAGTAAAACAGGCGGTACATGAGTGAACAGTTCCCGTCCCTTCCCGTGAATTACCGCTCGGGAGATTCCTACATATTACATATATGATGAAAGACAAATTTCCCCTATACGCGGTAGACAGCGAGTGTAATATATCACCACTAAACGCATGCGTATTTCAAAGTGTTCAGTTGCTGACCGTGGTTCTACATATCGGCAAATGGATAGCTTATGGGAAAATGGCGATTGACTTAATGCCACAGCAGAAACCGACTGGTCGCTCAATGACTTGCCGAATTTAGTTAACAGTTTCAGCGAGTATTTCACCGCGTTCTTCAGCTCCTCTCTGAACTTGCTCTGAGTCACGGCGTAAATACATGTGTTGGTGCAGGAGCTGAGGATCTGCAGCATCGTCGCCGTGGATTCTGCGATATAAATCGGATCAGTGTCCAAGTAACGAGTGATGTTTGCAATCAGTACGTAGAGATCAAAAACCAGCAGTGTTAACCACAGAAATATAAAACTACCGGTTATACTGAATAGTAAAACCACCGATTTCCTTCAGTTCTCCATCTCCGGGTCCTTGTCATTCTTTCCGTGGCTGCGGCCCCGGAGCCCCATCCGGACTTTATTAGCGGACAAAATCCGTCTAACTGTCACAGTATTGAACAATAATATCAGAACAAACGGGAGACAAGGCATTAAAAGTCGATGAATTATGAGAAGTGCGACCCACGTGGGGGACGTAGAGAAGCTCTCTTTGGTCAAACAGCCATAGGAAACTCCATTAATTATCATTAATGGCTCTATTGTAAAATAGAAAGGGATACTTTCTAAACAGCCCAGAACACTCACTGTCCCGATAACCACAGCCGCCGTTCTTTCGGTGCAATATTTTGTTTTCAGCTTTTCACAACAAATGGCCACAAATCTGTCACAGGTGAACGCGACTGTCAGCCAGACAGAGACCCCGGTGCTTGTTATAAGCAGGCAACGATCAACCCTACAAACGGGAGTCCAATAGAGGAAGGAAGACCTAAAGTATATGAGAACAGCCCAGTTCAGCAGAGGGTCAGAGATAACGACCAGGAGATCGGCCGCTGCCATTCCCAGCAGGTAGCGAGAGATACATTTGGAGAGACCGCACTTTCCTCGGGACTGGATAACAATCGCCACCAGGTTAACTGCAAGAGAGAGGGAGGGAAACAGAGAAATTACTGTCCTGTCAGGGCAAAAGAGCAAAATTATTATTATTGGACATCAACTTGTGTTTTTTCTCTGCTACAAATGGTGGAAACTGGACCCAGAACATATGAACCCGCTGACAGTGTACAATATCGGCGTGACAGAGAACTCTCCGCGAGTTTTGTAAATGGGTTCAATCTGGGTGAATTCCCAAACCGACCAGATGACAGCTGGTTAAACGCTTCCTGGCCGCAGTAAGGAATGGGTCTGATATACCAACGTCACTGGTCTGAGCGGCACAGGAATGAAATGAAATCGACATCGGCGGTTCCCTCTGGTCATATTTCTAACATAAATGAGCCATTCGCGTTGTTCCATCACCCAGTCAGGCAATTCACAGTTGATTCATACGGACAGAACAGAAGTTCGGCTGGCTCCCACGGATGCAGTGTAGTCCGGTGTCCACCTGTGCAGACTTTTCGATTCACAATTATTACATGATATCGAGACAGCGGAGAGGATTTCAGTCAAAGGCAGCATCTCGGCTCCAATATGGAGCGCTGCCTGCTGCGAAAGCAATGGGATTAATATTGTCAGCGCCTTCCGCCCATGACTGAAATGCGGGGACTGGACAGGTGGCTGTGGAAACAAGCAGCGAGAGAAACACTTCAGAACATTGGAATTAACTCTCAGTTTCTGCCGTTTGCAGGAGTGGCAGCGGCTTACTGGGAATTCCAACGGCTGAAATAACAGGGTAGTAAATGTCTTCAATCCGCCAGATTACTGGATATCCCATTTGAGTGACGCAGTGAACGCGATTGCTCTGAATTCCACAGCTCGGCAAGTCACTCTGGGCTGACGTACTGCAACAGGCTCTGATTTATACAGGGGATCGATCTCCAGTGACAAGGTCCCACCTCTCACCATTGTTATTGAACAAACAAATTACATCACCAGCAGTGTCTCAGCTGCAAGTGCTGTGGGGATGTAACATCAACACGTCAATACCATTGGCATTACCTCAGTCAGATCCCTGTGTGTAATTTGACCAAAATGTGCAATGAAACCAGTAAGTGAGCAATGAGCGGCTTCATTTACAACATTCCACAGTTGTGTTGGCAGCGGTTACGACTGTTCCCATTTTCCAACCTGAAACTTTCACTGTGGTTCTCTTTCCGCAAGCAATCAGGAATCGTTGTTTCCAGCATTTTCTGCACTTTTCAATGTCACACCTGCTGTGAAAGAAATCTCAAAGAAATGCGGTTTCCCCTCAGTATGGTCTGGATCCAGGGACCCCCGTGTCATGAATTTGAATCCTAAAGGGATTTTGCAATGTAATTACTTTAAAACAAAATTTGATGTGCTTTTTTCCATGTTATTTTCCATGACACCTGACTTCAGATATTTGAAGGAAGATATATTTTGTCATTGTTGGTTTTAAATCAGGCATTCATCTTGAAGTCGATTTATTTTGTAACATTTGACGGAGTACATTCGCTTCTGAAATTGAGGGAAGGAGTTTGTTCTGGCAGGAGGAACGGAGAACACTTCTTTATTAAAGGGGAACATTCGTTCATTCTTTTGTTTCGTTCGTTCCAGTCATTTCGGGGGATTGAGTGTTGGAAATCTCTGTGACAGCTGACATGTGTTACAATAAAATACACTGCATATGTTCCTCCAAACACTGTAAAAGATTCACAGCGATATTCCAGAGTGATCAAAAAGGGAACGTGTCCTCGGGAGATTAGCGAGGGCTGTGGACAGTTTGAAGAACAATGTTTACAAGCGCACACATGGGCCGTTTGGCAGGAACCTGTCCTCTTCCGGTGAATGACCTGACGACCCCATGCACGTGACCTGCGATGTAGTCTGTTTAACTTTAAAGATATTCTCAAACCTGCCACAATTCTACCAATATTTATCTATTCATTCGGTCTTTGAACAAAAGTAGCAAGTGAAATCTGTGAACTATCCGCAGGTTCCCGAACTTTTCTATTATTTGCCAGGAAGTTCTATTTTCTTTCTCCTGATTTACTGTCAAGTATATTGAGTGTGTTGCAGAACAACGGAAGTGTTCAAGCTCACCTGTCAATAACATTTCTACCTGCTTCTGCAGTGCACCGCTCCGTGCCTATTGTGGTACTCGTAGCGATGAGCGGGCCTCGGCTTATTGGAGAAAGTCTAATCACTCTGTTTCTGTTGTGGAACTCGTACTAATGTGCGGCCCTCGGTTGACTCGAGAAAGTATCACCTCTGCCTTCAGATTCATCCTTCCATAGTGAATCACTCCGTAACGTTCCGGGTTGAACTCCATCTGTAACTTCTCAGCGCTGCTCTGCGTCCTGTCACTGTCCTGTTGTAAACTCTGATTTCCTTCTATACTATACATAATTCCTCCAACTTCCACATCATTGCAGATACAATAACTCACCGTTCCACTTCCTTATTCACGTTATTTTTAAAGCACAAATATCCTGGGGTCTCAGAACAGATCTCTACAGGGCACCACTGGCACCAGCATCCGGGGAGAAAACTCTCCATCCACAACTACCCTCTGCCTCCTGGGGCGTCAGTCCTGAATCCACAAGCCAACTTTCCCAGGATACCAAGCCTTCTGAAAGGTCCTACCATGGGTAACCGTAAGTATAACCGTCACATCCTCATAGAATTGAACCAGGGTCGTGAGACATGATCTGCCCCTCACAAAGCCATACTGACTCTCCAAAAATTAGGTAATGTTTCTCCAAATTCTCGTAAATCCTGTTTCTAAGAAAGTTCTCTGATAATTTGCCCATCACTGAAGTAGGACTCACCGCTTCCCGCAGTCACTCAGGCTTTCTTCCGACCACACAAGAAGACGTATTTAACCTACTGCATATTTTTTTCAAAAGTTCCAGTACATCCTCTCTCTTAACTTCGGTATGCTGTCGCACATCGGCCTGTTTAACGCTCTCCTCACAAATGCCCCTCTCACTGGTGAATACTGAACTAAAGTCTTCATTCAGGACTTGTACTTCTTTCCCCGACCTCAGCGGCTTGTTTTATCTTCTATCCCCGACCGGTCCGACACTCATTCCAATCATCTTTTTCATCACATACATCTCGAATGGCTTGGGGGTTTCCTTAAAACCATTGTCCCCGGCTACTTTGTAAATCTACAGTAATCTCTGATCCTTGCTTTCTAATCCTCTGAAGTCAGCTTCCTAAAGCTTCTTTCTTCCTCTTGATCAGATGTTTCACATCGTTTGTCGACCATGGTTCGTTCACCCTACCGTCCCTTCCCTGCCGGAATGGAGCAAACCTATCCAGAACCCCATGTAAGTGCAGCCTAAAATATATTCACATTTCCGTTGTGTATTTCCCAGGAAATATCCGTTCCTGATTTATGTTTTGATGTTCCAACCTAATATCATTATAATTCCAATTACTCTGTTAATAATTTTTGGAACTGACATGGGGCTGTGGGACGGGAGCGGGCAGTGTGATTAATATGGACCCTGACACGGAGCAGTGGGCAGAGAGTGGGGCAATGTGATTGGTATGGGGAATGACACGAGGTTGTGGGGACACAGCCGGGCATTGAGATTACTTGGTGACTGACCCGGGCCTGTGTGATTAGTGTATGCAACCCTTTTACGAAAGGAGGGTGCTGGACCCCTTATGATTTGCCTACCGAGACAACCGATCCACAGACGGCGCAATGGCCACTGCTCTACACAGCGTCCTTACACATCTGGAGAAGAAGGATGCTTATGTGAGAATGCTATTCTTGGACTACAGTTCAGTATTCAACACCATAATTCCCCCCCCCCCCCCCAGGCTCGACAGGAAGCTCAGTGATCTCGTCCTTGACCCCGCCTCTCAGATCGCCAGTATGTTGTAAGAGTGGGCTCCCTCAGCTCCACCCCTCTGACTTTCATCACAGGAGCCCTCAGTGCCATGTACTGAGTACCTCCCTTACTCTCTATATACCAATGTCTGTATCGCCACCCACAGCTCAAGTCTGTTAAGTAAATTTGCCGATGATACTATATTGATTGGACTAATCTCAAAATATAACGAAGTTGCCTGCACTTGTCCTGTCTAAAGTTCTTGCGTATATCTTTACAATATAGTTCTGCCAATAATTTAATTAATTCTTCTATCTTTGACGATGAAGGAGCGATCGACTGCCTGTACAGGGTTTGTCAACCTATAATACTAATTATTATGGTTTAATTGTTTTTAGCTCAAGGTGGTATAACTTGAGGTAGAGCCATCGCGAAGATTTTGCTCACTTCTCAGTTTGCTATGAAATTCTGTGCTCAAATCGCTGAGATGTCTTCTATGGATGGACATGAGTGGTTCACTTGACCTTCCAAGGTGACCATTTCTTCATGTTTCTGGATTGTGCTCTCATTTGAGTTTAGTGCTGTGTATTTTGTATTAGTTTTACATATGCCGGCATGCAGTGCTCAATTCTGGTTTCGTTAAGAAAAACATCCTGAAGAGGTTTCCTTTTAAATTACCAACCTTCCCCTTCTCCCAGTTTCACCGATGAATTCACCTCCTTGTTATTTTTCCTCCCCTGCCCACAACACTTTTTATTCTGATTTGTCATCTTCTTTTACTAAAGAAGCCAAAAATTCAAGGACAGAAGTTAGTGTAGATGCCATTACTAATGAGAAAATGTGCTTTGGAAGCTGGAACGCCTGGAGGCAGATAAGACTCCTGGACCTGATGATGTACACCCCAGGGTTCAGAAAGAGGTAGTTGAAGAGTTTAACAAGAGTTTGGTCTATAATTCCAAGAAATATCCCTATTATCTTTCGTCAACAAATGAATAACATTTTCAACCCTTCAATCTTCTAGTTCGACGTTCGTGGCCAGCGAAGACACACATATAATGTCCAATAGTGCAGAAATATCTTCGCTTGCTTTCCCAAATTACCTGGTATCCCAAATTCTGTTATTGGGAAATCATCTATCACAATGTTTTCCAAGTTTCCAGCGCATCCTCTTTCTGAGCGGCGACATGTTCTGGCATATCTGCCTTTTTACGCTGTGTTCACATTGATCAATGTATTCAGTGAGGAGCTTCACTGCCTCCTTGGACTCCCGACACGAGTTTTCCTCTGATCTGCCCACACTCACTCCAGTTTCTTCCTGTTCTTCACAGTGCTACTCGCCAAGCCCTTCTCAAGTCCCTTTCTAAATCTTCTAAGTCCATTGTTAAATTATTTCCTATTTACATTCTGACTTGCCATAACCCTAGCTGATCCTTTTTTCCTAATCTTTAAGTTTCGTTCTTTCTTCCTCTTGACGAGTTGTTGCAACTTTCTTGTTACCCAGGGTTACTTTACGTTATCATCCTTTCCCTGCGTCAACGAGAGAAACCTATACTAAACCCGATGTCAGTGCTCCCTAAACAATCTCCAGATATCTGTTGCGCATTTCCCTGAGTACATCATTTCCCAATGTACGTTTCCAAGTTCCTGCCAGGTAACACCATACATTGCAGACCCCAAATTCCAGGCTCCCTTCTCCTGTCACTGTGCAATGTACATATCGGGGAGTTCTCCCTATCGTTTTGAAATGCTGACCCGCAGAGAGATCTGTCACCGGACCGGTTTGCTTTTCTAATAGTAGATCCGGTATCGACTGTTTGCGAGTCCGCCTTTCTTCTTATAGTGGCATGAATCCATCCTGGACACAACTGAGAAATTATGCCATACCTGAACCTGTTACCCGACCCTGTCCATTTTGAAATATCTTAAACCAGGAAAGTCCTGAAGCCATCCCTGCCCTTGTGACAATCGAGTGTCTGCGATGACTTGATCCAATGTAACACTAACGCCAGCAGCATTGAACGTTTGCATTGCTACCTTTCATAACTGTATGACGTGATCAATATTCCGCCAATTCTGCAATTTCCGGAATATGATTGTTTGAATTAATGACATATTTGCCAAACTATTTCATTGTAAAACGGCTTTAATTGAAAACTCCGCTGACTTATCATTAGACACGGGCATTATCTACACAGATGGCCATTTAATGTAAACACATACTTCATTCCATTCTTCAGCTCCTCTCTGAATTTCCTCTGTGTCAGTGTATAGATACAAGTATTGGTGCATATGCTGAGCATTTGCAACATGAACCCAAATTGCTGTAGGATGTATACCGGGGAACTCAAATATCTGTCCTCGTAAAAATAGTTTTGCAATTGCCATTTCAGGGAATGGGCTACATTGGGCATCCAAAATAATATGAAATTAGCTGATATAGAAAACAACAAAATCATCGATTTTCTGCGTTTTTCTGCCTCGGCATCTTTCTGATTGTCGCTGCTGTGTCGAAGCTTTCTGCGGACTCTATTTGCCATAACGATATGTCTTACGGTTAACCCGTTAAACACCAGGACTAAGCCGATTGGTAGCAATGGTGTTAAAATACTGTCCAGTAATTCGTATCCTCTCCACACGGGTGAAGTGGCGTATTCATGTGTGCCGATGCACCGCCACGGCGTGTTATCAATGATGACGTAAGGTTCAATGGCAAAGTAAATCGGGACGCATCTCCCGCAGCTCACTATAACCACGGCCACGATAACCACCGTTGCTGTTCTCTCGGTGCAGTATCGCTCCCGCAACTTTCGGCAACATATTGCGATGAAGCGATCGAAGGTAAAACTGACCGTGAACCAAACAGAACAGTCCGCCGTTGCAGCCGCAAATACAAGTGTCAGAGCGCATACAGGAGTGATGAGCAGGGATCTGGAATAAGTGTAGATATTGTTGGTCTGTTCCACTAAAGCAACAACGATAACCACCATCAGATCCGCTGTTGCCATTCCAACCAAGTAACGGGTGATGCATTTGGAGAGTCCGCATTTACCCCGAGAAAGGATCACAACCGCCGTTAAATTAACTGCACGAAATTGAAAAAACAAAAAGAAATATAATTAGACTAAATGTAGATAAAGTTGGTCTGTTCCACTAACGTAACATCGATAACCACCATCAGATCCGCTAAAGCCATTCCAACCAGGTATGGGTGATGCATTTTCCCCGAGAGAGGATCACAGTCGCTGTTAAATTAACGACAAGATAATTGGAAATTAAACAGAAATATTGTCAGCAGCATCTCCGTGAATGCCCCCATTCTTCCGATGCTATGCAAGGTATGGTCTGTTTGGAAGTGGAAAGCGGGAATCCAGTGTGTGCGGTCTCCGTCGCTGCACTCCGGCTGGAGGATAACGACGGATGTGAGTGTCAGTGGATTGGCGACCTTCCCACAGTTTAGAGCGAGGCATCCGAGTTCCACGACTCACGGACCGATGGGCAGTCGATCGCTCCTGTAAACAACACCATTTCCATTATTAGAGGTGAAATAGCTGAAGGCACTGCTTGTAGCTGTGACAAGTGGAGTCAATGAGATATAAAGCACGAGTTCTCATTTACTGACTTACAGAGGAGCGGACCTACGTGTCGAAAATAGACTGGACCGTCATTTAAATAAGCTGCCACGTTGTTATAAGGTCGAACTGTCTGCACTGATGGAGACTCGGGCTTGGAAAAGCAGAGACCAGCATCACTTCAGAAAGCTTAGCGATGTGAAATTGTGAAACAACGACAATATCGGCACCAACTTAATTGGCAAAAGAAAGAAAACACTGCTATCAAAGTACGGATAATGAAAATAAAACAATCAGATGCCTGAATCCTCCATTCCGGGAGCACGTTTCAGCCGATGGTAGCATCTGTGCTCAGTAACAGTGCGGATACCGCAGCAGAGTAACGACGGCACCATACATAAAGTGACCAGCTCCGGCATCTTACCGGGGACACCAACCGCTACAAGTGTGGGATAGAAAATGGCCGCGATGTAGTAAATCGCCGCATATCCCATATTCCGTCAGAAGCAGCGTTCAGTTGTACGGAACGTTTCAGCTGCTCAGATGGACTGGCGATCGGTTTAGCAGACTTTTATTGAGGAGAGAGCAATTCCACTGAGACAATTAGCTTGGGATTCACGTCAGGGACATTAGTGACAACCAACTGCACAAACACTTACGTTAAACTATTTTTACTCACTCTGTCACCGTGCCATGAATTTGACTCCTCAAGGGACATTGCAATCTACTTACTTTAAAACAAAGTATAATGTGAATTTGCCAATTTAAATTCCATGACAACTGACCTCAGCTATTTAAACAGGACATTTTTGTATCGGTGTTTATGGAGGCGTTCATAATGAAGTCGATTTATTTTGTAGCATTCAACGGAGCACATTTGCTTCCAAAATTGAGGGAAGGAGTTTGTTCTGGCGGGTGAAATGGAGAACGCTTCTTTATTAAAGGGGAATATCCGTTCATTCTTTTCTTTCGTTCGTTCCAGTCGTTCCGGGCAGTTTGAGTGATGGAAATCACAGTGAGAGCTGACACGTGTTACAATAAAATATACTGCACATATATTCCACGACACAATTTAAAAGATCCACAGCGATATTCCACAGATCTGTGATCAAAAAGGGAACGTGTTTTCGGGAAATTAGCGAGGGCTGTGGAAAGTTTGAAGGACAACGTTTTCCAGCGCACACATGGGTCGTTTGGCAGGAACCTGACCTCTGCCAGTCAATGACTTGACCACCACATACCCGTGACCTGCGATGCAGTCTATTTAACTTTAAACATATTTTCAAACCTGCCACAATTTTACCACTATTTCTCCATCTATTCTCTCTTTGAACAAAAGTAGCAAGTGAAATCTGTGAATCCTCCGCAGGTTCCAAGCCTGTTCTATTATTTGCCACGAAGTTGTATTTTTTTCTCCTGATTTACTGTCAGGTATATTGCCTTGCGCGCGTCACTATGAGCATGGGCAGAACAGCGGATGTGGTCAAGCTCACCTGTCAATCACACTTCCTTCTGCTCATGCAGTACACCGCTCCGTGCCGATTGTGGTTCTCGTTCCGATAAGCGGCCCTCGGCTTATTGGAGAAAGTCTCATCACTCTGTTTCCATTGCGGAACTCGTACTAACGTGAGGCCCTCGGTTGACTCGAGAAAGTATCACCTCTCTGACTTCAAATTCATCCTTCCAAAGTGAATCACTTCGTACTTTTCCGGATTGAGCACCATCTGTAACTTCTCAGCACTGCTCTGCGTCCTGTCACTGTCCTGTTGTAAACTCTGATTATCTTCTATACTATCAATAATTCCTTTAAACTTCCACATCATTGAAAATACAATAATGCACCGTTCCACTTCCTTATTCACATCATTTTTAAAGCACAGAAATCCGGGGGTCCCAGAACACATTTCTGCAGGGCACCATAGGCACCAGCATCCAAAGGGAAAACTATCCACAACTATTCTCTGCCTTCTTAGGCGTCAGTCCTAAATCCACAAGCCACCTTTACCAGGATACCAAGTCTTCTAACGTTCTGAAAGGTCCTACCATGTTTAACCGAAGGCTGACAGCCTCATCCTCACAGAATTGAACCAGGCCCGTGAGAGATGATCTGCCCCTTACAAAGCCATACTGATTCTCCGAAATCAGGTAATGCTTCTCCAAATTCTCCTAACTCCTGTGACTAAGAATGTACTCCAATAATTTGCCCGTCACTGAAGTAGGACTCACCGCTTCCAGCAGTCACCCAGGGATTTCCCTGACCAGACAAGAGGACTTACCTATTCTAATTTTTTTTTTCAAAAGCACATCCTCTCTCTTAACTTCGATATGTTGTCGCACGTCACCCGTTTTACGCTCTCCTCACAAACGTCCCTGTGACTGGTGAATACTGTACTGAAGACTTCATTCAGGACCTTCCTTTCTTCCCCAGACCTCAGGTGTTTGTTTCATCTTCTATCCCCAACAGGTCCTACACTCACTCCAGTTATCCTTTCCTTCACATACATCAAGAATTTTCCTTAAATTTACTGCAGACTTTTTGTAGATGTTTCTAGTTATCATAATTCCATTCTTCGGTTTGTCCCCGGCTACTTTGTAAATCTACGGTCATGTCTGATCCTTGCTTTCAAATCCTGAGCTCAGCTTCCTAAAGCTTCTTTCTCCTCTTGACCAGATGCTTCACATCTCTGGTCAACCATGGTTCCTTCACCCTACCGTCCTTTCCCTGTCTGAATGGGGCAAACCTGTCCAGAACCCCGTGTATGTACAGCCTAAAACACACTGACATTTCCGTTATGCATTTTCCAGGACATCTCCGTCCCCGACTGATACTTTGATGTTTCAGCCTAATATCATCATAATTCCACTTACAAGGTTAATTACTTTGGGAACCTACACAGGGCTGTGGGACGGGAGCGGGTGCTGTGATTAATTTGGACCCTGACACGGGGCAGTGGACAGAGAGTGGGACAATGGGATGGGTATGCGGAATGACACGAGGTTGTGGGGACACAGCGGGGCGTGGAGATTACTTGGTGACTGACTCGGGACTGTGTCAGTAGTGTATGAAACCCTTTTACGAAAGGAGGGCGCTGGACCACTTATGATATGCCAACCACACCACCGACGCCTTACACATCTGGAGAAGAAGGATGCTTATGTGAAAATGCTATTATTGGACTACAGTTCAGTATTCAACACCATAATTGACCCTAGGCTCGACAGGAAGCTCAGAGATCTCGTCCTTGACCCTGTCTCTCAGATCGCCAGCAGGTTGTAGGAGTGGGCTCCCTCACCTCCACGCCTCTGATTTTCAACTCAGGAGCCCCTCAGGGCCATGTACTGAGTCCTCTTCCTTACTCCCTGTATACCCATTACTGTATCGCAATCCACAGCTCCAATCTGTTAATTACATTTGCCGACGATACTATATTGATTGGACTAATCTCAAAAAAATAACCAAGTGGGCTACAGCGAAAAAGTTATCTCTCTGACACAGTGACGTCAAGTAAAAGAAGCTACTCCCTCAATGTCGCAATTCAAAGGAGCTGGTTGTGGATTACAGGAGGAATGGAGACGTGCTAACCCCTATTGACATCAATGGATCTGGGGTTGAGACGGTGAACAGTTTTAGGTTCCTGCCATCCACATCACCGAGGCACTCACGTGGTCTGTACATCCCAGCCGTGAACTGAAAAACCACAACAGCTCATTTCGAGAGTGTAAGTTGTTTTGGGCAGCTGATCTTTGAAAGGATGGGCTAACACTTGAGCGAGTTTAACCCAGGTCTATGGAAATGATTCCAAACTGAATATCTTGTAATATGAAGAGAATATGATGGGTGATACAATTTAAATCTATCGAATGTCCCCGATCGGCTGGATGATGTCCGAATGTGTCTTATGGTGGGAGAGTCTAGGACCAGAGGAGACAATTTCTGAATATACGGTCGTCCATTTCCAACGTTGATGAGATTAGCCAGAGTGTGGTGAATCTGTGGAATTCGTTGCCACAGGCAGATGTAGAGTCCAAGACTTTTTGCTTATTTAAGACAGAGACTGATAGATTCTTGACCAGACAGGACATGAAGGGATACAGGGAGAAAGCCGGCGATTGGGTCTGAGAGGAAAATTGGATCAGCCATGATGAAATGGCGGAGCAGACTCGATAACCCAACTCTGCTCCCACATCTTTTGGTCTTATGTTTAAATATCCATCTCTCAGTTGTATTGTATTTGGCTGATCTGGTTTACACACTACCAGCTCTATTGCAACTTTCGTAATTTTGCTCTGTCTAAAGTTCATGCTTATATCTTTAGAATACAGGTCTACTATTTAATTAATTCTTCTACCTTTGATGATGAAAGGACGATCGACTGTCTATAAAGGGTTTGTTAACCTATAATAATAATAATTATTATGTTTTACTTGTTTCTTAGCTCGAGCCAGTATAACTTGAGGTACAGCGGTCGCGAAGCACACAAATTTCTCAGTTTGCTAGGAAATTGTGTGCTCAGATCGCTGGGATGTCTTTTGTGGACGGACATGAGTGGTTCACTTGATCTTCCACAGTGACCATTTCTTCATGTTTCTGAATTATGCTCTCATTTAAGTTTAGTGGTGTGTATTTTGTATTAGTTTTACACATGCCGGTATGCAGTGCTCAATTCTGGTTTCGTTAAGAAAATCACCTGAAGAGGATTTTTTTAAAATTAACACCCGTTCCCTTCTTCTAGTTTCACCGATGAAGAACCTCCTTGTTATTCTTCCTCTCCTGCACCACTACACTTCTTACTCTGACTTATCATTTTCTTTTTTTTAAAAAAAGACAATAATTCAAGAGTATCGTGGACAAAAGTGAGTATAGATGCCATTACTAATGACAAAATGTGCTTTGGAAGCTTGAACGCCTGGAGGTAGATAAGACTTCTGGACCAGATGATGTACAACCCAGGGTTCAGAAAGAGTTAGTCGAAGAGTTTGTGAAGGCATTAGAGTCATGGAACATGACAACACAGGAAAATGCCATTCAGCCATTCTAGTCTGTGCCAAGCCATTAATCTACCTAGTTCCAGCAACCTCTAACGGGGCCATAGTCATCCATTCCCTTCCATCCATATACTCATCCGAACGTCTCTGAAATATTGAAAATCGACCCCGCCACTTGCTCTGGCGGGGCATTCCACATTCTCACGGCCTCCGAATGAAGACGTTCCCCCTCATGATTCTCTTAAAGAAGGAGTAATGATCTTTCAAGAGTGTCTCGATTTTGAAGTGTTTCTGGCGAACTGGGAAGCTGCAAATGTCACCCCACTCTTTAAGAAGGAAGGGAGGCGGAAGAAAGGAAATTATAGAACAGTTAGACAGTGGTTGGATTCCATTAAGGATGATTTTTCAGGGTAATTGGCGCATGGTAAAGTGGGCCAAATTAAGCACGGTTTTCTTCAGGGTGTATATTGCCTGACAAATCTCTTGGAATTCTTTGACAAAATAACAAGCGGAATAGACAAAGGAGAGGCAGTGGATGTTTTTCTCCTGGATTTTGAGATGGCTCTTAACGACCTGCTGCACATGAGGCTGCCAAACAAGATCACAGCTCATGGTATTACAGGAAAGATACTGACACGGATCGAAGATTGGTTTACAGGCATGAGACAAAGAGTTAGAACAATGCGAGCCTATTCTGTTTGCTACCGGTTACCAATGGCGTTCCTCAGGAGTCGATAATGAGATTGCTTCTTTTCATGTTAGAGTCAACGGTTTGGATGACAGAGTTTGTAGTTCCTACGATGGTAGGTGCCGGATAGGCAGCTTAGAGCAAAGTGGGTGTCTGCAGAAGGATTCAGACAGGTTTGAAGAGCAGACAATGAAGTGGCAGATGGAATACAGTGTAGGGACTGCGGTCTGCAGTCAGGTACTCAGGATCACTCAGTATAATGTTGCACGGAATTTTTTAGCAAAACACTCCGACACAAGACGGGTTTCCTTTTGTTACAGACAAAAATGCCTGTTTGGTACTACGTAAACTACATTTCCGCATTGGTGGAGAAGTGTGCTGACACCCTCGCTATCTGTAAAAACTGTGACGAGATCCTAAGGTGTATTCGATATGGACTGTGCCTTTGAAAAGAGGGAGTGGGTGTACACCGATTAAGAGAGAGAGAGAGAGGAGAGAGAGAGAGGAGAGAGAGAGAGAGAGAGAGAGAGAGAGAGAGAGGAGAGAGAGAGAGAGAGAGAGAGAGAGAGAGAGCACCGAACAGCTCGTGAGTCGCCATGGTTACGGAAGGGCGGAGCTATATAATAGGCAGTTGGCGTTCAGCATGTTTGGGATATATACAACTTCAGCTGGATTTTCAGACAGACACACAGACTCACGGAAGGCACGGACAGAAATACAGAAGAAATAGACACTGGATGAGCTTTCAATGCCCAAGAAAGGGTGGGTTTTGCTCGCAGTGTAGAAAAGGGGGGACCGGTGGAAGGCTATCGGTGTGTTTAACCCTTGCCTGGGTTGACAGCTTCACCGCGTGAAGACGGTAACCTTTTGTGTAGTCGCAGTCCGTAGCTTTAACAGGACATCGGAGGACAACAGAAAGTTCGACGGCATCGAACTACTTGGAAAACAAATCACCTCTCGCTCTCTCTCCACAATTCTATATATTTTACTATCACGAACTGACGCCATTCCTATACCTGCGTAAGACTGTAGCATTTACCACCTAAGCGGGAAGAAGATTGGGGTTTTAAATTTACAGACTTATATACGCATAAACTCTGCTAATCTGTTTGATTTATCTAGTTTTATATTACTATAATACGTAGGTACTAATAAATAGTGTTTTGTTTGTAGCAGATTCCAGAGAGACATTAGTCGGATGCAGAAATTGACTGAGAAATGGCAGATGGAGTTCAACCCGGAGAAGTCTGAAGTGGTTCACATTGGAAGGACAACCTACAAGGCAGAGTACGAGGTAAATGTCAGAAAACTTGGTAATGCGAGACAGCAGAGGGATCTATGGGTACATGTCCACAGATCCATGAAGGTTGCCTCACAGGTAGAAAGGGTAGATAAGAATGCTTATGGAGCTATCATTCCTAAGTCGAAGGATAGAGTTTAAGGGTCGCGAGGTATGATGCAGCTCTATAAAACTCTGGTTAGGCCACACAGTAGGTTAGGCCAGAACTCTGTGTCCAGTTCTGGTCGCCTCACTATAGGAAGGATGTGGAAGCATTGGAAAGGGTACAGAGGACATGTGCCAGGATGCTGCCTGGTTTAGAGCGTATGCATTATTATCAGAGACTAAGGGAGTTAGGCTTTTACTCATTGGAGAGAAGGAGGATGAGAGGAGACATAATAGAGGTATACCAGGTATTAAGAGGAATAGATAGAGTGGACAGGCAGCGCCTCTTCCTCAGGGCAAGAAGATTTGGCTTTCAGGTAAGGGACGGGAAGTTCAATGGGGTTATTAGAGGACGGGTTTAGACTCAGAGAGTAGTTGTTGTGTGGAATGTACTGCCTGAGTCAGTGGTGAAGGCAGATGCACTTTTAAAATTTAAGAGACTGCTCGAAAGGCATTTAAGAGGAATTTAAGCTGGGAGGCAGGGTTTAAGGATCGGCACAACATTGTGGGCCGAAGAGATTGTACTGTGCTGCATTATACTATATTATAAAACCAGACTCCAATGTATTGTATTTCTGCTGGTTCTTTTAACCAGTTACGGGGTACGTCACAAGATTGGGGGCTCGTCCGGGAAATTAAGTAATTTTGTGGGAGCCAATCTAAATTTTTTGTGGGTTTAATTGAGTAATTAGTGGTTGATCTGAACTGGGCATACCGTTTTCGATTTCCTTGAGTGGAAATACAGCAGTAATGGAGATTGAGATTGGGAGGTTTCATGAAACCATCCGCTGAAGCATTGGATGATGCTAAGTGGGATATGGTGTTGGGAATTACTCATAAGTTAAAACTTAAGATGACTACTAGAATGGGGAAGTCGATAATACAGGCGTTAATAACGGAGCGTTAAATATCCAAGGGAACGTTTGAAGAAGATGTGTGGGAAATGTGGTTGAAAGGAAACATAATGAGGCTGAGGATCAGCTTCGGTTAAAAACAACAAAGAGGGAAGATGAGAAAGTGGCTGAGACCCTCAGGGTATGCTAAGTCTGCAGACGAGTTTGCTTGAAACCATGAGGTTAAGTTTTTTTTTACTGAATGAGAGCTTCCAAAAGAGTAGCTGGGATAATCAGTGTGAACTGGAATTTGAAATTAGTACTATTAATGAAAGCGTAGAAGCAGGACCTTTGACCTTGCTGACAGAAACAGCTCTCTCAGATGCTGAGACAGTGCACGTTGATTTGTTTAACTATATTTTGGAATTTAAAGATAAACAACTTCGTGATGTTGTTCAAGTTTGTGAATTGGACAGACAGGGTTCGGAGAGTTCTCAAAATAAAGGAAAGTGTTGTTCTGACCAAGCGAGGTCATCTGCTGGAATGCTTATGGAAACATATACAACTAAAGATTTTGGAGATAGAACTAATGACTTGTTTGGAACAAAGGACTTATTTGGAAGTTCAGCGAATGGACTTTGTTTAAAAAAACATGAGCGAGGAGTTAGCACCTATGCAAGATAAAGTTCAGGCCATCATTGAAAGCCCTGTTGGCGCTGATCACGTGATGGTTATTTGCTCTGTGGTGAAGTTGAAAAGGGAAAACGGGAGATCAAACGCCATCTTGAAGATAACAGCATTTGGTTTTGCAGGAATTTGGTTTTGTAACAAATTATGTGAAAGGTAAAGACAATAACATGGTGGATTGATTGTCTGGATGTTAATTTAAAGAATGATATAGAAACTAATATTTTTATAGGCTTCTGTAGTCTGCTACATGTTAATCAGATGTGTATTGCTTCATATTTGCTCCTTGATCAAAATTTTTTCCCAACAGGTGGGGGGGGGGGTGCCGAGATCCGAAGCATTATTCAAAATGGAATGTGGCTTTAAAGAGAGAGAGTGGGTGTACACTGATTCAGAGAGAGACAGAGAGAGGGAGAGAGAAAGAGAGAGAGAGAGAGAGAGAGAGAGAGAGAGAGGAGAGAGAGAGAGAGAGAGAGAGAGAGAGAGAGAGAGAGAGAGAGAGAGAGAGAGAGAGAGAGAGAGAGAGAGAGAGAGAGAGGGAGAGAGCACCGAACCGCTCGTGAGTCTCCATGGTTACGGAAGGGCGGATCTATATAATGGACATCTGGCGTTCAGCATGTTTGGGATAGATACAAGGTCAGCTGGCTTTTCAGACAGACACACAGACACACGCAAGACACGGACAGAAATACAGAGGAAATAGACACTGGATGAGCTTTCAGTGCCCACGAAAGGGTGGGTTTTGCTTGCAGTGTGGAAAAGGGGTGACCGGTGGAATGCTATCGGTGTGTTTAACCCTTGACTGTGTTGATAGCTTCACCGCGTGAAGACGGTATTCTTTAGTGTGGTCACATTCGTTGACTTTAACAGGACTTCGGAGGATAACGGAAAGATCGACGGTATTGGCTTACTTGTAAAACAGATCACCCCTTTCTCTCCCCTCATTTCTACATATCTTAATATCACGAACTGAACTGACGTCATTCCTATACCATCGTAAGACTGTATCATTTACCACCTAAGCTTGAAGAAGTTTGGGGTTTTATATTTACACACAAACTCTGCTAACCTGTTTGATTTATCTGGTTTTATATTACTATATTACGTAAATCCTAATAAATAGTGTTTTATTTGTAGCAATACCAGACTCCAGCTGTGTTCCATTTGTACTGGTTCTTTTAAATCGCTACGGGTTACGTAACAAAACCGTTCCAACCACTACATCACACCGCATTTCTGTAAACCCCTTCGACCCCTACAGCACTCGTCATCGCTGCAAAACCTCCATCATCCACCCCGGTACATACAGACGACAGCAGACCCGAGAAAGATACAGTCGTGTCAGATTGAATGGCTCATAAAACACTGTTGGCCAGATGAAACTACAGTCTGCTCAACGACAGGGGAAGCAGACAAACCAGTTCTCTGTTTCCCCCCATTTTGTGGACTACGAACTGATTCTTTCTCTAGAATAATTTAATTAGAGGAACTGAATGTGGACACAGGAAGCTTCAGGTCATGATGTGCTAAATCTGAGACCATTTTCAAACAAGTCGCCATTTGTTATGTGAAGGGCGTGGACTCTGAACTGATTCTTGACTCTGGGACAATCTAATCAGAGCAATAAACCTGAGACCATACTCAGAGGAGCAGCTACTGGTTCTTTAAAATGCCAGACATATCAAAGAAGCAATCTGGTAGTCTCGTTAGACTCTGTCTGGGTTGCCTCATTTAACTGGTTTGGACAGTCAGGGTGTAAAGATACGAATACACAAGGCTGGGGTGGGAAGAGCCACGTACAATATGTTGGTTGTAGCTCTGTACAATGATCAGTAACCAGGTGACCCAGGTAGGTCAGGTGACCTTGAGCCAATGGTTCGGAGATCAAATGGCTCCATTGATGAGGAACGTAATAAGATTCCGGAACTTCAAACATGCAGGGGTGATAACTCTCTAGCGGCCAGAGACCAACCATTGACGAAAAGTAGGACCACACGGACACGTGGAGATCGGGAACATAAGGATCGGAAGATGGTGAGAGACATTGATCGTGTGGATATTCTGAGGCTTCTTCCCAGGGCTGAAATGGTTGCCACAAGAGGACACAGGTTGAAGGTGCTGGGGAGTTGGTACAGAGGAGATGTTCGATGTTACTCAGAGAGTGGTGAGTGCGTGGAATAGGCTGCCGGCAACAGTGGTGGAGGCGGATATGATTGGGTCTTCGTAAAAGACCTTTGGATAGGTACATGGAGCTTAGAAAAATAGAGAGTTCTGGGGAAGCCTAGTCATTTCTAAGGTAGGGACATGTTCGGGCCAACTTTGTGGGCCGTAGGCCCTGTATTGTGCTGTAGATTTTCTATGTTTTCTATGTTTCTATGGAATGTCTTGCCAGCGTAGACTCTTTTCCCGGATAATACCTTTTCTCTTCATTGACTATTCATGGAGTGTCAGGGTTTCCAGTAGGATGCACACAGGAAGATAGTGCTTTGAGTAGAAATAATAAAATACACTTGTTGGTAAATACAGATTCTCTGTATCTCATTGATCATTGTTACAAGGGATGCTTCTTGTCAAAGTGGCGTCCATCATTAACGTTGCCCACTAACAGGACGTGCCCTCTACACAGTGTTACCATCGGGAAGGAGATACAGAAGCCTGAAAGCTCAGGCTCAGCGATTCAGGAACAGCTATTTTCCCGCTGCCACCTGTATCTCAGTTTTGTTTTCTCTATATTTATTTATCCTGTAATTCATTGTACTGCCACAGTAAAGTTAACAATTTCGCGACGTATGTCTGTGATATAAAATCTGGTTCTGATTCTTTAAACGTACCTTTGATTCTGATTCAGAAGCGGGGGGGGGGGTGGATGTGTTAGATCGCACTTACATTAGTTGAAAGTCTGTTAGAACCTCGTGTACTATGCTGTAATATTCTATGTTCTGTGCTCGATCGAGCATATCGTATCTTCCTATAGTTAACTAAGTCGATTAATTATTTAAAGCTATGACGCCTTGCTTTTTCAGACTACTCTCAATACGTCGGATAATAAAGTGCAGGAGAATTTTTAAAAAATCAATAGGCCATAAATATCAGTACCGACCGCTGGATGATCTCGATAACTTTGCTTGGAAGGGACTTGCCAAGAATTATGTAATGATGAATTGCCCTCGGTGTTCAGACTACGCTGGTCATGGGGTATGAAGGGAAGTATCTGGACAAACAGGAACATTAGGGATAGTCAGTATGGGCCAGTGCGTATTAGGTCATGTGTAACCAATCTCACAGAGCTTTCCGAGGTAGTTACTAGGAATGGTGTGGAAGGCAGGCAGTGGATACCGTCTACAGGGACTTCAGCAAGGAATTTCTCAAGGTTCCTTAGGGGAGGATGTTCGAGAAGGTTCAGTCGCTTGGCTTTCATGATGAACTATTAAACTGCAGTCCCAATTGGCTACGTTGGGGAAACTAGAGTGTGGTAAAAATGGTTGTCTCTCTGATTGGGGACCTGTGACGAGTGACGTGCCGCACGGATCGTTGCTGTCATCGTTGTTTGTTGTTTGTCATCTATATTAACGATCTGGATAATGATGTCGTTAACTGGATCAGCAAACTGCCGATGACAGCAGCATTACCTGTGTAGTTGACAGCGGGGAAGAGTACCAGATCATGGTACCGGAAAAGGGATCTGGACCAGCGGGACCAATGGGCTGAAAAAAAGCGGATCTGGTTTAACGCAGACAAGTGTCAGATGTTGCAGTTGGGAGGACCAGCCAGGGTCGGTCTGACACAATGAGAAATAAGGCACTGAGGAGTACGATAGAACAAACGAATCTGAGAATGCAGGTCCGTAATTCGATGAACGATGCGGCACAGTTAGACAGGGTCGTAAAAACAGCTTTTCGCACATTGGCCTGCATAGACCAAAGTACAGAGCACAGGAGTTGCGATGTCATGTTGATTTTGTTTAAGACTTATTTGGGGCCTAATTTGCAATATTGTGTGCGGTTTTGCTCAACTACCTACAAGGCAGATGTAAATAAATTTGAAAGAATGCAGAAAAAAAAATACACGGCTATTGCCGAGACTGAATGTTTTGAATTAAAAAGAAAGATTACCTATGTTGGCACTGATCCCGAGGGGGTAGAAGACTGTGGGGAGATTTGATAGAGGTATACAAAAATATGAGGCGGATGGAGAGTGTAAATGCAAGCAGGCTTTCTCCACTGAAGATGGGCGAGAATACAACTAGAGATCTAGAGATCATGGTGAATGGTGACATGTGAAATGTTTAAGGGAATCATGAGCGGAAACTTCTTCAGCCAGAGAGTCGTCAGAGTGTAGAGAGTGCTGCCAACGCGAGTGCTAATTGAGATTCCGATGAAAACGTTTAAGAAGTGATCGGATAAGTCCACGGATGAGAGGGATATGGATGGCCACAGTACGGGTCCGGGTCGATGGGAGCAGGCAGTGTAAATAATTTCTACCGGACCTGACGGGCTGAAGACCCTGTTTCTGTGCAGTGCTTTCCTGTGGCTGTCTGACTGTGTGTCTGGGTTAGAACTTCAGTGTCTCACAGCACTGTCCAATCGTGAAAGTTGGTACTGTTCGATCCCTCTGTCCTTGCACACACTGAAGCATGTAGACTGAGGAAAATGGATGGTTACAGCATGAGAAGATGGAAGCGCAGATGTGAGATAATAAAGGGAGTATCACACCACAGGAATATGCCCTCACTCCTTCAGTAAGGCGGTAAAGACAATAGTTCCGGTCTGGAGGTGGGTGTGACTGTGGTCCCCGTACAGTGAAAAACTCTGTTGATTCAGTGTTGGTAATGGGGGTCATTCGCCCCGATACTGTAAAACAACGGATCCTTTTAATCCGAATCCTATCCTTGGTCAGAAATTGGACGTGAGAAATCCTGGAAGTCGTTGGATGCTTGGAGTCGCGGAGACGTCATATTTTAATTGTGTTGAATATTAACTCGTGGACGATACGTTAATTGTGCGTCTCTTTGTCCTGGAGTCGAAAGGCTTTAATAAATGTTGTCTGCTCGCCATTCCAGATGTTTGTTAACTGTTGGACAAATAAGAGCATGCCATTTTCTACGATACTTTTAAAATATAAATTCAATGCGGATTTAAAATATTGCATGAGTGTGGACAAATGTGAGTTCAATTCAAAGACGGAGAGAGAAGGATCACGGTCATGATGACTTTATTGGAGTGATGTGTTTATTTAGTTTGTGTTGGGGGAGATTTGACCAGTTTGATCAGTTCTCCATAGTAGATTCATTCGGAAAGTCAGGAGGCAAGTGATCTGGGGTAAATGTTTGTCTCCTTGCGAGAAGTGATTTCCAGGAACTGATGCGAAATTCGGAGGCTGCATATCATTCCGAAATTCTGTGAGGTGTCAGTGTATGTGAGCCTGAGCTCTCCACATCTCACTCTCCTCTACAGAATACGTGCTCAGGCCGTTTGATTGGAAGTTGTTAATTCTGTATTCTCCAATTGCCTGTGATGGTTTTGAAGGGAGACAAGTGTGAGACCGGATGTTTGCTTTGCTCTCGCTCAGTTTTTAGTTCGTGTCGTTTTGTATGTTTCATTTATTATTGATTTCAGAGGCAGACACGTATTCCTCACCGGCCATGTGGATTCAGGATCAAAAGGATCGAAAATTGAGCGTACCTACGCCTGATACAGTAAAAACCACGATTCGCAGGTAAATTGGCATTCGGATCAGTTGTCGTGTAGTTGAATTAGGAATTTGGAATTGGCATTTTGGAAGGCTGCTTCTTTAAATGAGCACCAAAAATGCTGTTGAACACTTTGAAATGCTGTTTTTAAGTTGTAGGGCTCCATTGGAGAAGATTGTTTTGGAGTCATTTGCAATCAGTCGTTCAGCGATGTGCTTACGTCATCTGCCCTAATTCCATAAATTATCCGGCTGCTGCTGGGTGTCCACATTAAATCGCTTATTTCCCTCAGCCCTATTTCCCGGAGCACTGTAACTGCAGAGTTGAAATAGAGTTGTACATTTTACTACAATTGCGACCCTCTTTGCCGAACACGGCTGCCCGCTGTCTTCCAGCCAGAATTCACTCCATCTACTACATCATCTTCCTGCTGTTAGGAAAACAAATTGAATCAACGCAGCCGGGTTACCCTAGATCCAATGCCTACTGACTTTCTGAATGTATCTAATATGGGGAACTGTTCAAACGCCTGAGCATAATTAGTGCACCCACATCGACTGTCTTTCTTCCTCTTGACGAGTAGTTCGAACGTTCTTGTCACCTAGGGCTACTTTACGCCATCATCCTTTCCCTGCGTCACTGAGACAAGCCTATACTGAACCCCATGTCAGTGCTCCCTAAACAATCTCCACGTATCTGTCGCTCATTTCCCTGAGGACATAATTTCTGAATGTACGTTCCCAAGTTCCTGCCAGGTAGCACCATTCATCGCAGACCCCCAATTAAACACATTCCACCCCCCCCCCCGGCCCGATCCCTGTGCAAGGCGAATGTCGGGGAGTTTTGCCCTGTCGTTCTGAAACGCTGACCGGCGGAGAGATCTGTCACCTGATCTGTTTCCTTTTCTAATATTACATCCGGTACGGACTGTTCGCTAGTCTGCTTTTCTTCATATAGTGACATGAATCCTTCCTGGACACATCTGAGAAATTATGCCATACCTACACCTTTTACCCTGGGAGGTACCAAATAATAATGTGGGAGTTTTAGTTTTCCGTTTCAATAACATGGTACATGTCCAAGTTCCGCTCCCGATCGGTTCCTCACTGTTCCCGTTGCAGTCTCTTAGTTAAACTGGTGAGCCAATGTACAGAACACTCCATATAGGGTGTTCGCGCCCTTCATGTTTCTGTCTTACTCTCACAGTCTATTAACAAACGAACGCTCCACGTTGTCCTCCCTTTCTGCAGTTGCGATACTATCCCTGGTTTCCCATCGCACTCCCTTTACACTCTGTTACCTGACCCTGTCCATTTTTCAACATCTAAAACCCGGAAAGTCCTGCAGCCATTCCTGCCCTTGTGACAGTCGAGTATTCTGTGATAGATTTGGAACATACTTCAAACAATGTAACAATCACGCCAGCAGCATCGAGCGTTTTATATCGCTACCTACCTGAACTCTATGAAGCAAACATTCTCCGCCAATTCTGCAATTTCCGGATGACCAGGTATATGATTGTTTGAATTTATGACATATTAACCAAAACTGTTCATTGGAAAACGGCTTTATTTGAAAACTCCGCTGAATTGTCATAGACGCGGGCGTTATCTACACAGATGGCCATTTAATGTAAACACATACTTCATTCCATTCCTCAGCTCCTCTCTGAATTTCCTCTGTGTCAGTGTATAGATACAAGTATTGGTGCACACGCTGAGCATTTGCAACATGAACCCAAATTGCTGTAGGATGTATACCGGGGAACTCAAATATCTGTCCTGGTAAAAATAATTTTGCGTTTGCCATTTTAGGGAATGGGCTACAGAGGGCATCCAAAATAATATGAAATTAGCAGATATAGAAAACAGCAAAATAATCGATTTTCTGCGTTTTTCTAACTCGGCATCTTTCTGATTGTCGCTGCTGTGCTGAAGCCTTCTGCGGACTCTATTTGCCGCAACGATATGCTGTACGGTAACCCGTTAAACACCAGGATTAATCCGATTGGTAGCAATGGTGTGAAAATAGAGTCCAGTAATTCGTATCCCTTCCACACGGGTGAAGTAGCGTATTCATATGTGCCGGTGCACCGCCACGGTATGTTGTCAATGATGACGTAAGGTTCAATGGCAAAATAAAACGGGGCACATCTCCCGCAGCTCACTATAACCACGGTCACGATAACCACCGTTGCTGTTTTCTCGGTGCAGTATCGCTCCCGCAGCTTCCGGCAACATATGGCGATGAAGCGATCGAAAGTAAAACTGACCGTGAACCAAACAGAACAGTCCCGCGTCATAGCCGCAAATACAAGTGTTATAGCGCATGCAGGCGTGATGAGCAGGAATCTGGAATAAATGTAGATATTGTTGGTCTGTTCCACTAAAGCAAAAACGATAACAACCAGCAGATCTGCTGTTGCCATTCCAACTAGGTAACGGGAGATGCATTTGGAGAGTCCGCATTTACCACGAGATAGGATCACAATCGCCATTAAATTAACTACAAGAAATTGGAAAAAAATGTAAATATAAATGTAATTAATGTATATATTGTTGGTCTGTTCCATAAAGCAACAACGATAACCACCGTCAGATCCGCTGATACCATTCTAAACAGGTAACTACACGAAATTTGAAAACAAAATAGAAATTTGGTCAGCAGCAACTTTCTGATTTCCCCCGTGGTATAGTCTGCTTGGAAGTGCAAAGTGAGAATCCAGTGTGTGTGATTTTGGTCGCTGCACTCCAGCTTGAGGACAATGACGGATGTAAGAGTCAGTGGATTTGCGACCAATTTAGAGCGAAACATCCGATTCCACGACTCACGGACCGATGGGCAGTCGATCGCTCTTGTCAACAACACCATTTGTATTATTAAAGGTGAAATAGCTGAAAGGATTGTTTGCAGCGGTGAGAAAGTGTAATCAAAAGGTACAAAGCACGTTCTCATTTACAGAACTGATCTGCGTGTTGAAAATAGACTGGGCCGTCATTTAAATAAGCTGCCACGTTGTTATAAGGTCGGAGTGTCTGCACTGATAGAGACTCAGACCTAGAAAAGCAGAGACCAACATCACTTCAGAAAGACTAGCGAGGTGAAATTATGAAAGATTGCCAATATCTGAACCAACGTAGTTGACAAAAGAAAAAAAAAATCACTTCTACCAAAATATGGAAAATGGAAATAGAACAATCAGATGCCTGAACCCTCCACTCCGGAAACACGTTTCAGCCGATGGTAGCATCTCTGCTCAGTAACAGTGCGGATACCGCAGCAGAGTAACGACGGTACCATACATAAAGTAACCAGCTCCGGCATCTTACCGGGAACACCAACCGCTACAAGTGTGGGATAGAAAATGGCCGCGATGTAGTAAATCGCCGCATATCCCATATTCCGTCAGAAGCAGTGTTCAGTTGTACGGAGCGTTTCAGCTGCTCAGATGGACTGGGGATCGGGTTAGCAGACTTTTATTGAGGTGAGAGCAATTCCACTGAGGCAATTCGCGTGGCTATCACGTCAGGGACATTAGTGACAACCAACTGCACAAACACTTACGTTAAACTATTTTTACTCACTGCTCCCGTGTCATTAATTTGACTCCTCAAGGAGTATTGCAACCTATGTACTTTAAAACAAAATATGATGTGATTTTTCCATGCTACCTGGCTTCAGCTATTTAAATAGGATTTTTTAAAAATATCTGTGTTGCTTTTCAAGTAGGCATGCATATTGAACTCCATTTATTTTGTAACATTTGACGCAGCGCATTCGCTTCTGAAATTGAGGGAAAGAGTTTGTTCTGGAGGGTGAAATGGAGAACACTTCTTTATTAAAGGGGAAAATTCATTCATTCTTTTCTTTAGTTTGTTCCAGACATTCCGAGCGGTGTGAGTGATGGAATTAACAATGACAGCTGACATGTGTTGCAGTAACACTGCACTTATTCCTCCAGACAATTTAAAAGATCCAAAGCGATATTCCAGACACCTGTGATCAAAAAGGGAACGTTTCTTCGGGAAATTAGCGAGGGCTGTGGACAGTTTGAAGAACAATGTTTTCCAGCGCACACATGGGCCGTTTGGCAGGAACCTGACCTCTGCCAGTGAATGACTTGACCACCCCACTCTTGACGTGTCAAGCAGTCTATTTGAATTTAAAGATATTCTTAAACCTGCCACAATTCTACCAGTATTTCTCCATCCATTCTCAGTTTGAACAAATATAGTCAGTAAAATCTATGCACAATCCGCAAATTCTCAGGCTGTTCTATTATTTGCCATGAAGTTGTATTTTCTTTCTCCTGATTTACTGTCGGGTATATTGCCTTTCGAGCGTCACTATGAGTATATGCAGAACAGCGGATGTGTTCAAGCTCACCTGTCAATCACACTTCCTTCTGCTCCTGTAGCGTACCGCTCCGTGCCGATTGTGGATCTCGTACCGATGAACGGGCCTCGGCTTATTGGAGAAAATCTCATCACTCTGTTTCCGGTGTGGAACTCGTACTAATGTGCGGCACTCGTTTGACTCGAGAAAGTATCACCTCTGCCTTCAAATTCATCATTCCAAAGTGAATCACTCCGTACCTTTCCGGGTTGAACTCCATCTGTAACTTCTCAGCTCTGCTCTGCCTCCTGTCACTGTCCTCTTGTATTCTGTGACAACCTTCTATACTATCCATCATTCCACCAACTTCCACATCATTGAAAATACAATAACCCACCATTCCACTTCCTTTTTCATATTACTTTGAAAGCAGATAAATCCGAGGGTCTCAGAACAGATCTCTGCAGGACACCACTGGCACCAACATCCAGGGGGAAAACGCTCCATCCACAACTATCCTCTGCCTTCTTGGGCGTCAGTCCTGAATCCACCAGCCAACCTTCCCCGGTTATCAAGCCTTCTGACGCTCTGAAATGTCCTACCATGGTTATCCGTAAATTTAACCGTCACATCCTTACAAATTGAACCAGGCTCGTAAGACATGATTTGCCCCTCACAAAGCCATACTGACTCTCCCAAATTAGGTAATGCTTCTCCAGATTCCCGTAAATCCTGTTTCTAAGAATGTTCTCGAATAATCTGCCCGTCACTGAAGTGGGACTCACCACTTCCCGCAGTTTCCCAGGGTTTCTCCCGACCACACAAGAGGACTTATCTATCCTATGTGTTTTTTTAAAAGTTCCAGTACATCCTCTCTCTTAACCTCGGGATGTTGTCGCACATCGATCTGTTTAACACTCACCTCACAAGGTTCCCTGTCACTGGTGAATACTGAACTAAATTCTTTATTCAGGACTTGCCCTTCTTCTCCCGAACTCAGGGGCTTGTTTCATCTTCTATCTCCGTCAGTTCCTCTCCAGTCAGACTCTCTCCAGTCATCGTTTTCTTCACATACATCTAGAATGGCTTGGGGTTTTCTTTAAAGCCACTGCAGACCTTCAGGAGAAGTTTCTAGTTATCAAAATTCCATTCTTCAGTTTGTGCCCGGCTACTTTGTAAATCTACAGTCATGTCTGATCCTTGCTTTCTAATCCTGAGCTCAGCTTTCTGAAGCTTCTCTCTTCCACTTGACCAGATGTTTCACATCTCTTGTCAGCCATGATCCCTTCACCCTACCATCCTTTTCCTGTCTGAATGGGACAAACCCATCCAGAACCCCGTGTCAGTGCAGCGTCAAATACCTTCACATTTCCGTTGTGTATTTCCCAGAAGATATCCGTTCCTGATTTTTGCTTCGATGTTCCAGCTTAATATCATTCTAATTCTACTGACACAGTTAATTACTTCGGGAACAGACAGAGGGGTATGAGACGCAACCGGGTAGAGTGATTAATTTGGACCCTGACACGCGGTTGTGGGCAGAGTTTGGGGCAATGGGATGGGTATGGGGAATGACACGAGATTGTCGGGACACAACTGGGCATTGAGCTTACTCGGTGACTGACCCGGGCCTGTGTGATTAGTGTATGTAACCCTTTTATAAAAGGAGTGTGCTGGATCCCTTGTAATCTGCCTATCGACACAACCGATCCACAGACGGCCCAATAGACACTGCTCTACACACCGTCCCTACACATCTGGAGAAGAAGGATGCTTATGCGAGAATGCTATTCTTGGACTACAGTTCAGTATTCAACACCATAATTCCCCCCAGACTCCACAGGAAACAGAGAACTTGTCCTTGACCCTGCCTCTCAGATCGCCAGCAGTTTGTAAGAGTGGGCTCCCTCACCTCCACCCCTCTGATTTTCAACACAGGAGCCCCTCAGGGCCAAGTACTGAGTCCCCTCCCTTACTCCCTGTATACCCATGACTGTATCGCCACCCACAGCTCCAATCTGTTAAGTAAATTTGCCAACGGCACTACATTGATAGGCCTAATATCAAAAAATAACGAAGTGGCCTACAGGGAAGAAGTTATCTCTCTGACACAGTGCCGTCAAGTAAACAACCTCTCCCTCAGTGTCGCAAAAACAAAGATCTGGTTGTTGATTACGGGAGGAATGGAGACGGGCGAACCCCTATTGACATCAATGGATCTGGGGTTGAGAGGGTGAACAGCTTTAAGTTCCTGCCATCCACATCACCGAGGACCTCACGTGGTCTGTACAGACCAGCTGTGAAGTGAAAAAGGCACAACAGCGCCTCTTTCACCTCAGACTGTTGAGGAAGTTTGGTATGGTCCCGAAATCCTAAGAATTTTTTGCAGGGGCACAAATGAGAGCATCATGACTGGCGGCATCGCTGCCTGGTATGGGAACTGTACCTTCGTTAATCGCAGTACTCTGCAGAGAGTGGTGCGGACAGTCCAGCGCACCTGTAGATGTGAACTTCCCATGATTCAGAACATTTACAAGGACAGGTGTGTAAAAAGGGCCCGAAGGTTCATTGCGGACCCTGGTAAGCCCAGCCACAATCTATTCCAGCTGCTACCATCCGGGAAGCGGTACCGCAGCATAAAAGCCAGGACCAACAGCTCCGGGACAGCTTCCACCAGGACATCAGGCTGATGAACTCACGCTGATTTGTTTGTACTCTATACTACATTGACTGTTCTATTTACTATGAATTATTATAAATTACTATGATTGCACATTAGATAGAGACGTGACGTGAAGACTTTTACTCCTCATTTAGGTTAAGGATATAAGAAATCAAGTTAATTAATTTAAATGTATTTCAGAGTGAAACACGATGAAATATTAGTTTTATTATATTTTCTAATGTCTTATTTTTTTATTACTGCATAAATAGTTAAATTGATGTACGGAACTACAGTAAATTTAAAACTTCGAAGAGCTCCCCCTAACGGCCTAACACAGTATTTCTGCGTTCTCACCCCACACTTTCTTTTACCTCAGGACCATGGAATCCCCGAGCCTAGGAGCACGAACAAACCCACCAGTGCCGGGACTACGGCGCTTCCACCTACCGGGTCGCCGCTCCCCCATGGATCAGACCCACGGAGGTGAGGTAAGTCTCCAACTTTCACCCACCATTCCACAGCCCCTTCGGTCTGAAGACCCTATCGACTCGAAACGCCTCGCAAGCGAGCAGCAGCACCTCACTCTCCGGGGAGCGAAACCCCACCAGCTATGATTGCGGCGGACTGGGAGTGGGAGAGTGTCCTGCCCCCTCCTGCATTTAGCAGACTCTGGAGTGTTGGTGCACTGTTCAACTGTGCAGCGACACCTGCACAAATATGACCTTAACGGAAGAGTCCTCAGAAGAAAACTTTTCCTGCGTTCTCACCACAAAAGTCAGCGTCGTAAGTTTGCAAAGGAACATCTAAACAAATCTATAGCATTCTGGAAACAAGTCCTGTGGAATGATGAAGTTAAAGTAGATTTTTTGGTCTGAATGAGCAAAGATATGTTTGGAGAAAAAAAGGGTGCAGAATTTCATGAGCACGGGGGGTGGGTCGATCATGCTTTAGGCCTGTGTTGCAGGCAGTGGAACGGGGAAGCATTTCATGGTGGAGGGAAGAATTAATTCAATTAAATACCAGCAAATTCTGGAAGCAAACATCACCCCGTGTGTAACAAAACTGAAGATGAAAAGAGGATGGCTTCTACAACAGGATAATGATCCTATGCACACCTCAAAATCCACAATGCATTACCTCATGAGGCGCAAGCTGAAGGTTTTCCCATGGACCTGACAGTCCCCCGACATAAACATCATCGAACATCTGTGGCTAGACTTCAAGAGAGCAACGCGGCCCAAGAATCTCACAGAACTACAAGCCTGTTGCAAGGAAGAATCAGCGGAATTCCATCAACCAAGAATTGAAAGACTATTAGCTGACTGCAGAAAGCGTCTACAAGCTGCGATACTTGCCAAAGGGGGTGTTACTAAGTACTGCCATGCAGGGTAACCAAACCTTTGCTTCGCGCCCTTTTCCTTTTTTTTTGTTATTTTGAAACTGTAAAAGATGCAAATAACATGTAATCTTTCTTAAAATATTAAAGAAATGTGTAATCTTTAACATTATGCCTTTTCGAAATCAGGTCTTCTTTTACTCCCAGTAAAATAAATTTTGACAAGGAGTGCCCAAACTTTTGCACGCCACTGTATATAGAAGAAAAGTGAGAGTGAGGGCAAGTGGGGCGAGGGGAGTAAGACAGGGGAAAGGAGAAGGTGAGAATGGAGTAAAGAGGCTGAGGGAGAGGGGGTGTGCTGAACGATTAGAGAGGGGTGAGAGAATGGTGAGGCTGAGGAAGAAAGGAGAGACGAAGTAGTAGGTTGCGCTGTGGAGAAGAAGGTGGTCGGGGAGCTGCTCACATTCAGACACGGTGTTGGGCAGTTCCATTCCTTCTGTGGCAATATAGGTCCCGGTGGTTAACACGAAAATATCGAAAACTCCCAATAAAAGACGAACAAAGTGAAGACGATGAAGGCAGAAATTAAGATAAACCAGAAATTATTCAACACATTACAGTATCCTGAAACAGTTTAACTCAAGCTGATTACTTACACAGGCACAATCAAGTGGCAGGCATTATCACCAAAATCATGCTTTAAATTGTAAACTCATGAAAGAGACGATCCATTACTGCAAATAGAATCCTGAGGGAGTTTTCGAGTTAGAGTCCCACGATTTTATTATGACCAATCCATTCCTAGAGATAGTGCAATACATCAGACAAATCCAGATATAATATTACAGGATTAAACAGTAAAAGCAATTTACTTAATAGTCAACCAATAAAAAGCAAATCTGCAGGTATGTGTGCGTCATTCCAAACCCACATCATATACAGAAATCAGTACAACAAAAATATGCTGACTTGAAAAATAAAATTGAAAGACTATGAAAAGGGTGTACAATGTCCCAATTGTAATATCCACTGGTGGTTTCATCCAGGAGTCACTGCAGATCAATAATTACATCGACGCAGCAATATTTACGTAAATCTCCAGAAAGCTACAATAATAAACATCACTAGAATAGTAGGAAAGTTCCCAGCAATTGAAAAAATGAGTTTTACCAGTCTTCGCTGTGAGAAAAAAAATAAAAATTATTAACAGACATGTGTTTGTACTGGAGTAAATGCAGAGGAGATTCAACATGTATTTTACTCAGATGGATATTTGGAAAACTGCCGAACTCGACAGTTACAATTCGGGTCTGGGTACAGGTGGATGTTGTCTGCTCATCGCGTGTTGAAGGATCCGATGTTGGGTGCAAACAGTTAAATCTCATTGCGGTGCTGCCCACTCACTGCGAGCTCGGACCAGTCCCGATCTGACCGTCGGGGTGCTCGCTGTGAATTCCGTCCGCTCTGCTTGTGACGGCCATATTTCCAGCAGCTGCTCCGTTTCCTCTCCGTCAGCGAGAAGCACCTGCTTTGTCCGTCACTTGTCCGTTCGGCGATGGCGACAGCGGGGTTATGGTCAAAAATCAAAATAAGATGCAGGAGAATTTAATCATTGCTGCGGGCGCCGAGGTGTCTGTCCTCATGTTGTGTCTCCCTCGGGCTACAAACGTTTTATTCTCCCCGCTGCCACGTTCTCCAATGAACGCCGGTTTCTCACTGTCAAGGTGAAGAAATACCTCCTCCCACCACTGAGAAGAACATAGACATTTTATTTATTAATTAGTTGACTTGACCGGATATCTCGCTGCGCTGGGGAACTGCTCTCTGAATTTGGACTGAGTTACCCCATAACGTGTTTGTGCAGCAACTTAATACCATCAGTATACGGAGTGTTCAATCATTTTCCATGCCTTGGATGGAGTCCGAGCAAAAACGGACGTGGGGGAGGCAATGGCGGGAGAATGGGAGCACACTGGACAGTGGAGTGGAGACACACGGGGAAGAGAGAGATGGGTAGAGAAACTGAGATAAAAACGAGAGACAGACGGAAGATCAGCGAGGTAAGGGAAAGCGAACGAACTAGAGACGTGAGGGAAAAGAAATTTCAAGGGAACAGACACTTTGGTTAGAAAGACAATGGCGGAGAAAGGTTGGTTCGAATGAGACTGGGAGTGGGTGAAAGAGTTATAGAGTGAGAGAGGGGGCAGAGGAAAGACAGTCTGGGAGAAAAGAGATACTAGTGGAAAAGAGTCTTGCAGAGATGGGGAGAGACACGGGGAACGAAAGAGAGAAGCGTAGGAAGAAATAGACAGCCTGGGAGAAGGACGGGAGAAAGGGAAAGGTTGAGAAGCAGCCAGTGACAAGTACATGGCATGAGATAGGAGGGGGATACGGGTAAAAGGAAAGTGACGAGGAGAGAGTAACAGGGCAACGGAAAGTTGCAGAGAGAAGGAATGGACAGAGAGACCGCAGGACAGAAAGCCTGGGGGGGGGGGAGAGATTGAGAGACGTGGGGAGAGAGAGAGAGACGAGGCGGGAAACGAAAGTCTGAAGTGGCAGAAAGACTGAGGAGAGAATTAGCCTGGTAGCAGAGAGAGAGAGAGAGTGCGGATGAAAGTGTCGGGTGAGAGCCCATGCGAGAAGAGAGACTAGAGTCAAGCAAGAGAAGGGGAGGGCGAGGTAGACGTGAGGAAGACAGACTGGACAGAGGAAACTGGGGGATTTGTGAGGGAATGAGTGAGAAATAGAATAGCAGGGTGATAGTCCAGAGGAGAGAGACACGGGGTGGGGGTGGGTAGGATGGGAGTGGGAGAGAGTGTCCCGGGTTGGGGAGGGATAGCGGGATTGGAAACCGACAGTGATTGGAGAGACAGAGACTCTGGGAGACGGGAGTGATAATGGGGGATAAGGGGAGACTGGAGAATGTGCAGTAACGAGGGAGAGAGACTTCTGGCAGAGAGATTGAGCGGGATAGTCTGGGAAAAATAGACTAGACAAGAGAGACTGGTTGGAGAGAGATTGGAGAGAGAACCTGGGAGATAGACTGGAAGAAGAGAGACTGGGGAGGAACATGAACAGGGGTAAAGAGAGACTGGGGAGGACCTCCTCACTCTTCCTTCCCACGTCATTGGCCCCTACATGAAACACGACATCCGGCTGCTGACCCACCTTCTTGAGAATACTGAGAACTCGATCCGATAAATCGAAGACACTGGCACCAGGGAGGCAACAGACCATCCGGGATTCTCGATCGCTTCCACAGAACCTCCTATCTGTCCCCCTAACTATCGAATCCCCTAACACTACTGCTCTCCTCCTTTCACTCCTTCTCTTCTGAGCTGAGGGTCCAGTCTCGCTGCCAGAGACGCAACCACTGCAACTTGTCCCTGGTAGGACGTCCCCAACAACAGTATCCAAAACGGTATACTTATTGTTGATGGGAATGGCCACAGGGGTGCTCTGCTCTTCCTGTCTATTCCCCTTCCCTCTCCTGACAGTCATCCAGCTAACTGCCTTCTGATCCTACGGGGTGACTATCTCCCTGTAATGACTGTTTATTTCTGCCGATGCCTCCCGAATGATCCGAATTTCATCCAGGTCCAGCTCCACTTCCCTAACAGGGTTTGTCATGAGCTGCAGCTGGATGCACCTTTTACAGGTGTAGTCATCAGGGACAATTTTGCTCGTCATGATTTCCCACGGACTGCAAACGGAGCACTCAACTACCCTAACTGCTGCCTCTATTACCTACTCCTAGTCTGTCTAAATTAATTAAAGGAACTTACCCGGCCTTACCTCACTGGGAGCAAGTTCGTCCTCAGCCTCTGCTCGGCGAAGCCTCACGCGCCAAACCTTCATAATCTGTCTCCCACTACTCCGTCGCCCGCTCCGTTAATCTGCTTGCTTTTTAGATCTCCCGCTGCCTCACGGGCCGACTTTCACGCGCTTGCGCAGTCGTGCCCCGTTCAACTGCCGAAGAGATGACTGACCCTTCTCAATCTGCTCGCTTTTTAAATCTCCCGCTGGCTCACAGTGGGCGGCTCAAACCCGCCCAATCTGGTGGACGCTGTACATAATACTCTAAATGGGGAAATCGCGCCCTGCATGTTTCCGTGTTCGTCTCACAGTCAATTAACAAAGGAACGCCCCACATTGTCCTACCTTTTTGCAGCTGCGAAACTACCCATGGTTTCCCATCGCGCACACTTTACAATTTGTTACCCGACACTGTCCATTTTGAAACATCTAAAACCCGGAAAGTCCTGAAGCCATCCCTGCCCTTGTGACAGTCGAGTGTCTGTGATAGTTTGGAACATACTTCAACCAATGTAACACTCACGCCAGCAGCATTGAACGTTTGGATCGCAACCTACCTGAACTGCATGAAGTCAGCAATCTTCCGCCAATTCTGCAATTTCCGGATGATCAGGCATATACGAGAAAATCTGCAGATGCGGCCATCCCCCTTTCTTTCTCCCTAGGCCTTCTGTCCCATGATCCTCCCCCTTCTCCATCTCTGTATCCCTTTTGCCAACCAACTTTCCAGCTCTTAGCTTCATATCTCCCTCTCCTGTCCTCTCCTATCATTTCAGATTTCCCTCACCCCATCCCACATCAAATATCTTACTCACTCTTCTTTCAGTTAGTCCTGCCGAAGGGTCTCGGCCCGAAACGTCAACTGTACTTCTTCCTATAGATGCTACCTGACCTGCTCCGTTCCACCAGGATTTTGTGTGTGTTGCCTGATCAGGCAAGTGATTGTTTGAATCTATGACATATTTGTCAAGCCTGTATATTGTAAAACGGCTTTATTTGAAAGCTCCGCGGTATTGTCATTAGACGTGAGTGTTATCTACACAGATGGCCATTTAATGTAAACACATACTTCATTCCATTCCTCAGCTCTTCTCTGAATTTCCTCTGTGTCAGTGTATAGATACAAGTATTGGTACACATGCTGAGTACTTGAAACATGAACCCAAATTGCTGTAGGATGTATACCGGGGAACTCAAATATTTGTTCTTGTAAAAATAATTTTGCACTTGCCATTTCAGGGTATGGGCTAAATAGGGCATCCAAAATAATATAAAATTAGCTGAAATAGAGAACAGCAAAATCATCGATTTTCTGCGTTTTTCCAACTCGGCATCTTTCTGATTGTCGCTGCTGTGCCGAAGCCTTCTGCGGACTCTATTTGCCACAACGATATGACATACGGTTAACCCGTTAAACACCAGTATTAAGCCGATTGGAAGCAATGGGGTTAAAATACTGATCAGTAATTGATATCCTCTCCACACGGGTGAAGTAGCGTATTCATGTGTGAGGGTGCAACGCCACGGCGTGTTGTCAATGATGACGTAAGGTTCAATGATAAAGTAAAACGGGGCACATTTCCCGCAGCTCACTATAACCACGGTCACGATAACCACCGTTGCTGTTCTCTCGGTGCAGTATCGCTCCCGCAGCTTTCTGCAACATATTGCGATGAAGCGATCGAAGGTAAAACTGACCGTAAACCAAACTGAACAGTCCCTGGTTACGACCCGAAATACAAGAGTCAGAGCGCACACAGGAGTGATGAGCAGGGATCTGGAATAAATGTAGATATTGTTGGTCTGTTCCACTAAAGCAAACACGATAACCACCATCAGATCCGCTGTTGCCATTCCAACCAGGCAACGGGTGATGCATTTGGAGAGTCCGCATTTTCCCCGAGATAGGATCACAATCGCCGTTAGGTTAACTACAAGAAAATGGGAAAGAATAGAAATATAATTAGAATAAATGGAGATATTGTTGGTCTGTTCCACTGTAACAATAACGATAACCAGCATCAGATCCGCTGTTGCCATTCCAAACAGGTAAATACAAGAAATTTGAAAGCAAAATAGAAATATTTTCAGCTTTCTGAATGCCCCCATTCTCCCGATGATTTGGAGGGTGTGGTCTGTTTGGAAGTGGAAAGCGGGAATCCACTGTGTGCGGTCTCGGTCGCTGCACTCCGGCTGGAGGACAATGACGGAGGTGAGTGTCAGTGGATTGGCGACCTGCCCACAGTTTAGAGCGAGGTGTCGGAGTTCCACGACTCACGTGCGGAAGAACAGTCGATCGTCACAGTAAACAACACCATTTCCTTTATTAGAGGAGAAAGAACAGACGGGATTATTTGTAGTGGTGACAAACTGGAATCAAGGAGTTGCAAAGCACGAGTTCTCATTTACTCTTACAGAAGAACAGACCTACGTGTCGAAATAGTCTGGACCGTCATTTAAATAAGCTGTCACATTGTTTTCAGGTCGAAGTGTCTGCAATGATAGAAACTCGGACCTAGAAAAGCAGAGATCAGCATCGCTTCAGAAAGCCTGGCGAGGTGAAGTTATGAAACAATGACAATATCGACACCAACTTAATTGAGAAAAGAAGAAAACTCTGCGATCGAACTACAAAAAAAATTTAAAACCATTGCATGCTTGACTACTCCATTCTGGAAACACGTTTCAGCCGACGGTAGCATCTGTGCTCAGTAACAGTGCGGATACCGCAGCAGAGTAACGACGGCACCATACATAAAGTGACCAGCTCCGGCATCTTACCGGGGACACAAACCGCTACAAGTGTGGGATAGAAAATGGCCGCTATGTAGTAGATTGCTGGATATCCCATATTCCGTCAGAAGCAGCGTTCAGTTGTACGGAACGTTTGAGCTGCTCAGATGGACTGGTGATCGGTTTAGCAGACTTTTATTGAGGAGAGAGCAATTCCACTGAGGCAATTAGCGTGGCTATCACGTCAGAGACATTAGTGACAACCAACTGCACAAACAATTACGTTAAACTATTTTTACTCACTCAATCCCCCTGTCATGAATTTGACTCCACAAGGGATTTTGCAATGTACTTACTCAGAACAAAATATGATGTGCTTTTTTTCCATGTTATTTTCCATTACACCTGGCTTCAGCTATTTAAATGAAGATATATTTTGTCATTGTTGCCTTTAAATCAGGCATTCAACTTGAAGTCGATTTATTTGGAACATTTGACGGAGCACATTCGCTTCTGAAATTGAGGGAAGGAGTTTGTTCTGGCGGGTGAAACGGAGATCACTTCTTTATTAAAGGGGAGCATTCATCATCTTTTCTTCTTTCGTTCCAGTCATTCTGGGCGGGGTGAGTGATGGAAATCACAGTGACAGCTGACATGTGTTACAATAAAATACACTGCACATGTTCCTCCAAACACTGTAAAAGATCCACAACGATATTCCAGAAACCTGTCGTCAAAAAGGAAGAGTGCCCTCGGGAGATTAGCGAGGTCTGTGGACAGTTTGAAGAACAATGTTTTCCAGCGCACACATGGGCCGTTTGGCAGGAACCTGACCTCTGCCAGTGAATGACTTGACCGCCCCATACCCGTGACCTGCGATGTAGTCTGTTTAACTTTAAATATATTCTCTGACCTGCCACAATTCTACCACTATTTATCCATCCATTCGGTCTTTGAACAAAAGTAGCAAGTGAAATCTGTGAACTATCCGCAGGTTCCCAGCCTATTCTATTATTTGACAGGAATTTGTATTTCCTTTCTCCTGATTTACTGACAGGTATATTGCGGAAGTGTTCAAGCTCACCTTCCAATCACATTTCTTTCTGCTCCTGCAGTGCACCACTCCGTGCCGATTGTGGTTCTCGTAGCGATGAGCGGCCCTCGGCTTATTGGAGAAAGTCTCATCAGTCTGATTCCGTTGTGGAACTTGCACTAACGTGCGGCCCTCGGTTGATTCGAGAAAGTATCACCCCTGCTTTCAAATTCATCCTTCCAACGTGAATCACTCCGTGACGTTCCGGGTTAAACTCCATCTGTAATTTCTCAGCGCTGCTCTGCGTCCTTTCAATGTCCTCTTGTAATCTGTGACTACCTGCTATCCATATTTCCACCAACTTCCACATCATTACAAATACAATAAACCACCCTTCCAATTCCTTATTCACATCATTTTTGAAGCACATATATCCTGGGGTCTCAGAACAGATCTCTGCAGGACACCACTGGCACCAGCATCCGGGGAGAAAACGCTCCATCCACAACTACCCTCGGTCTCCTGGGGCGTCAGTCCTGAATCCACAAGCCAACTTTCCCAGGATACCAAGCCTTCTGAAAGACCGTACCATGGTTAACCGTAAGTATAACCGTCACATCCTCATAAATTGAACCAGGCTCGTGAGACATGATCTGCCCCTCACAAAGCCACACTGACTCTGCCAAATTACGTAATGTTTCTCCAAATTCTCGTAAATCCTGTTTCTAAGAAAGTTCTCTGATAATTTGCCCATCACTGAAGTAGGACTCACCGCTTCCCGCAGTCACCCAGGCTTTCTCCCGACCACACAAGAAGACGTATTTAACCTTCTGTATTTTTTTAGATGTTCCAGTACATCCTCTCTCTTAACCTCGGTATGTTGTCGCATATCGGCCTGTTTAACGCTCTCCTCACAAATATCCCTCTGACTGGTGAATACTGAACAAAAGTCTTCATTCAGGACCTGCCCTTCCACCCCCGACTTCAGGGGCTGGTTTCATCTTCTATCCCAGACCGGTCCTACACTCATTCCAGTCATCTTTTTCTTCACATACATCTCGAATGGCTTGGGGCTTCCCTTAAAACCACTGCAGACCTTCTGTAGACGTTTCTAGTTATCCTAATTCCATTCTCCAGTTTGTCCCCGGCTACTTTGTAAATCTACAGTCATGTCTGATCCTTGTTTTCTAATCCTGAGGTCAGCTTCCTGAAGCTTCTTTCTTTCTCTTGACCAGCTGTATCACATCTCTTGTCAACCATGGTTCCTTCACCCTACAGTCCTTCCACTGGCTGAATGGGGCAAATCTGTTCAGAACCCCATGTAAGTGCAGCCTAAAATACCTTCACATTTCCGTTGTGCATTTTCCAGAACAGGACATGTCCGTTCCTGATTTATGCTTTGATGTTTCAGCATAATATCATCAAAATTCCACTTACACAGTTAATTATATTGGGGACTGACACGGGGCTGAGGGATGGGAGCGGGTAGAGTGATTAATTTGGTTCCTGACACGAGGAAGTGTGCTGAGAGTGGGACAATGGGATGGGTATGGGGAATGACACAAGGTTGTGGGAAAACAGTGGGGCACTGAGACTACTTGGTGACTGATATGTGTGATTAGTGTATGTAACACTTTTACGAAAGGAGGGTGCTGGACCCCTTATGATTTGCCTTCCGACACCACTGATCGACAGACGGCGCACTGGCCACTGTTCTACACACTGTCCTTACACATCTGGAGAAGAAGGATGCCTATGTGAGAATGCTATTCTTGGACTACAGTTCAGTATTCAACACCATCATTCCCCCCAGGCTCGACAGGATGCTCAGAGATCTCGTCCTTGACCTTGCCTCTCAGATCGCCAGCGGGTTGTCAGAGTGGGCTCCCTCACTTCCACCCCTCTGACTTTCAACACAGGAGCCCCTCAGGGCCATGTACTGAGGCCCCTCCCTTACTCCCTGTATACCCATGACTGTATCGCCACCCACAGCTCCAATCTTTTAATTAAATTTGCCGACGATACTATATTGATTGGACTAATCTCAAAAAATAACGAAGTGGCCTACAGGGAAGAAGGTATCTCTCTGACACAGTGCCGTCAAGTAAACAACCTCTCCCTGAATGTCGCAAAAACAGAGGAGCTGGCTGTTGATTACAGGAGGAATGGAGACGGGATAACTCCTATTGACATCAATGGATCTAAGGTTGAGAGGGTGAACAGCTTTAAGTTCATCGACATCCACATCACAGAGGATCTCACGTGGTCTGTTCACACCAGCCGTGAACTGAAAAAGCACAACAACTCACTTAGAGATTGTAAGTTGTTTTGGGCCGCTGATATTAGGAAAAATGGGCTAACATTTGAGTGAGTTTAACAGAGGTTTATGAAAGTGATTCCAAGATTGAATACCTTGTCATATGAAGAGAATATGATGTGTGATACAATTTAAACCTATCGAATTTCCTCGATGGGCTGGATGTGGACCGAATGTGTCCTATGGTGGGAGAGTCCAGGACCAGAGGAGACAATTTCTGAATAGCGGGTCGCCCATTTGCAACATTGATAAGTTTAGCCGGAGAGTGGTGAATCTGTGGAATTCGTTGCCACAGGTAGAGTGGAGGCCAATACTTTGTGCTTACTTAAGACGGAGGTCGATAGATTCTTGACTTGTCAGGACATGAAGGTATACAGGGAGAAAGCCGGAGATTGGGGCTGAGAGGAAAATTGGACCAGCCATGATGAAGTGGCGGAGCAGACTCGATAACCTAACTCTGCTCCCACATCTTTAGTCTTATGTTTAATATCCATCTCTCAGTTGTATTGTATCTGGCTGATCTGGTTCATACACTACCAGCTCTATTGCAACTTTCATAATTTTGCTCTGCACTGATCCTGTCTAAAGTTCATGTTTATATCTTTAGAATATAGTTCTACTATTTAATTAATTCTTCTACTTTATTGATGAAGGAGCGATCGAATGTCTATACAGGGTTTGTCAACCTGAAAAAATTATTATTAATTTTTACTTGTTTCTTAGTTCGAACTGGTATAACCTGAGGTACAGCGGTCGCGAAGCACACTCACTTCTCAATTTGCTGGGAAATTGTTTGCTCAAATCCCTGGGATGTCTTCTATGGACGGACATGAGTGGTCGACCTGATCTTCCATAGAGACCATTTCTTCATGTTTCTGGATTGTGCTCTCATTTAAGTTTAGTGGTGTGAATTTTGTTTTAGTTTTACACATTCCGGTATGCAGTGCTCAATTCTGGTTTCGTTAGAAGAAACATATTCCGAAGTGGTATTTTTTAAAAAAATAACACTCCTCCCCTTCTCCCAGTTTCACCGATGAAGTACCTCCTTGTTATTCTTCCTCCCCTGCCTCCTACACTACTTACTCTGACTTATCATCTCTTTTTTTTAAAAAAAACAATAATTCAAGAGTACCGTGGACAGAAGTGAGTGTAGATCCATTACTAATGAGAAAATGTGCTTTGGAAGCTGGAACGCCTGGAGGTAGATAAGACTCCTGGACCAGATGATGTACACCCCAGGGTTCAGAAAGAGGTAGCTGAAGAGTTTGTGAAGGTATTAGAGTCATGGAACATTACAACACTGGGAATGCCATTCGGTCATTCTAGTCTGTATCAAGCCATTAATCTGCCTAGTTCCAGCATCATCTAACGGGACCATAGTCATCCATTTCCTCCCATCCATATTCCCATTCAAACTTCTCTGAAATGTTGAAAATCGACCCTGCCACTTGCTCTGGCAGCATATTTCACATTCCCACCGCCTCTGAGTGAAGACCTTCCCCCCCCCCTCCCACCCATGTTTCTCTTAAAGCATGAGAAATGATCTTTCAGGAGTGTCTCGATTTTGGAATGTTTCTGCCGAACTAGAAGTTGCAAATGTCACCCCACTCTTTAAGAAGGAAGGGAGGCAGAAGAAAGGAAGTTATAGAACAGTTAGTCTGATTACAGCTGTTGGATTCCATTAAGGATGATTTTTCAGGGTACATTGCACATGCTAAAATAGGCCAAATTCAGCATGGTTTTCTTCAGGATATATATTGCCTGACAAATCTCTTGGAATTCTTTGACAAAATAACAAGCAGAATAGACAAAGGAGAGGCAGTTGTTGTTTTTCTCTAGGATTTTCAGATGGTTTTTAACAACTTGCTGCACATGAGGCTGCCAAACAAGATCACAACTCATGGTATTACAGGAAAGATACTGGCACGAATCGAAGATTGGTTTACTGGAATCACGCAAAGAGTTAGAAGTGGGCTGAGAAGTGGCAGATGGAGTTCAACACGGAGAAGTGTGAGGTGGTACACTTTGGAAGGACAACCTACAAGGTAGAGTACAAAGTAAATGTCAGGAAATTTGGCAGTGTGGGGGACCAGAGGGATCTGGGGTTACAATTTAATGCGTGCGGCAGGGTTTAAGGGTCGGCACAACATTGTGGGCCGAAGGGCCAGTACTCTGATGTACTGTTCTATGTTCTATGTTCTAAAACCAGACTCCAGTTTGTTCTATTTCTGATGGTTCTTTTAACCCGTTACGGGATACGTGACAAAATTCGGGGCACGTCCGGGAAATGAAATAAAATGGTGAAGCCATTCTAAATTTGCTGAGGGATTAATTGAGTGATTAGTGGTTGATCTAATTGTAGAATAACACTTCTGATTTCCTTGAGTGGAAAATCAGCAGCAATGGAGATTGAGGTTGGTAGGTTTCTGTGGAACCATCCCCTGAAGTATGAGATGATGCTAAGAGGGACGAGCTGTTGGGAATTACTCATAAGTTAAAACTTAAGGTGAGCACTAGAATGAGGATTTCGATAATACAGCCGCTAATAGCAGAGCATTATATATGCAAGGGGACGTTTGAAGAGGATGTGTGGGAAATGTTGTTGAAAGTAAACCTACTCAGGCTGAGGTTCAGCTTCGGTTAGAAAAATTAAAGGGATGATGAGAAAGTGGCTGAGGGTCAGCAGACGAGTTTGTTTTAACCCATGAGGTTAAGCTTTCCCTGAATGAGAGCCTCAAAGAGAGTAGCCGGGTTAATCAGGGTGAACTGGAATTTGAATTTGGGACTAGTAATGAAAGCGTAGAAGAGGATGTTGGCTCGATTGCCTGTGTTCAGGTTGTGAAAGCACCTGTGAATTCACAGGGTAATGAACCTTGTGTTGAAACGCAGTTAAGGTCTGAGGTGTTTGACCCGGTTGAAAAGGAATGCAGTTATTTTGTGTCAGATGGACTTGGTTCAGTGAATAATGGGTTAGCCTTGGTACCAGTGGAATTTGAAGATTCTCAGTCACTTGAGTAGACAGCGATCTAAAAGTTTGTGATGAGATGAAAACTGGTGAGGTGAATTTTATTGAAGATATTGAGAAGGGTGCTGTCTCCGGACTTTTGAACAAAGTACCTGTGAAGTCTGGATTGGTTTCAAGATCTTTGACTTTGCTGACAGAACCAGCTCTCTCACATGCGGGGACAGTACACGTTGATTTGATTAACTATATTTTGGAATTTAACGACAAACACCTTGGTGATGTTGTTCAAGTTTGTGAATTGGAGACAAAGGATTTGGGGACTTAAAACAAAGGGAAGTGCTGTTTTGACCTAAAGAGGACATCTGCAGATGTTCCTATGGAAACATATAGAACTAAAGATCTTGGAGATGGAATTAATGACTTGTTTGGAACAAAGGACTTCTTTGGAAGTTCTGCGAATGGCCTTAGTTTAGAAAACGTGAGTGAGGAGTTAGCACCTGTGCAGGATAAAGTTCAGGCCGTCCTTGAAAGCGCTGTTGGAGCTGATCACGTGATGGTTAATTGTGCTGTGGTGAAGTGGAAAAGAGAAAATGTGTGATCAAACGCTCGTTTGAAGATAACAGGATTTGGTTTTCAGGAAATTTGGTTATGTAACAAAGAATGTGAAAGGTAAAGACAATAACATGGTGGATTGATTGTCTGGATGTTAATTTTAAGAATGAGATAGAAACTAGTATTTTTTTACGCTTCTGTAGTCTGCTACATGTTAATCAGGTATGTATTGCTTTATATTCTGTAATCTACAGTTAGACAAAAACTTTGCTCCTTGATCAAACTTTTTTTCCCACCAGTAGGGAGGTGTGACGAGATCCTAAGCATTATTCAATATGAAATGTGCCTTTAAAAGAGAGAGAGAGAGAGAGAGAGAGAGAGAGAGAGAGAGAGAGAGAGAGAGAGAGAGAGAGAGAGAGAGAGAGAGAGAGAGAGAGAGAGAGAGAGAGAGTGGGTGTACACTGATTCAGAGAGAGAGAGCTCATGAGTCTCCATGGTTACGGAAGGGCGGGGCTATAAAATGGGCAGCTCGCGTTCAGCATGTTTGGGATATATACAAGGTCAGCTGGCTTTTCACACAGACACACAGACACACGGAAGACAATGACAGAAATACAGAAGAAATAGACACTGGTTGAACTTACACTGCCCACTAAAGTGTGGGTTTTGCTCGCAGTGTGGAAAAGGAGTGACGGGTGGAATGGTATCGGTGTGTTTAACCCTGGACTGTGTTGATAGCTTTACCGGGTGAAAACGGTACCCTTTTGTGTGATCACAGTCGATAACCTTAACAGAACTTCGGAGGACAACAGAAAGTTCGTCGGCATCGGCTTACTTGGAAAACAAATCACCTCTCGCTCTCTCTCCTCAATTCAACTTAATATCAAGAACTGAAATGACGTCATTCCTATACCATCGTAGGACTGTATCATTTACCACCTAAGCTTGAAGAAGTTTGGGTTATTATTTGTACACACTTATATATGCATAAAATCTGCTAACCTGTTTGATTTATCTGGTTTTATATTACTATATTACATATTACATAGAACATAGAACATTACAACACATTACAGGCCACTCGGCCCACAATGTTGTGCCGACTCTCAAACCCTGCCTCCCATGTAACACCCCCACCCACATTAAGTTCCTCTATATAACTGTCTAGTAGTCTCTTAAACTTCAGTAGTGTATCTGCCTCCACTACTGACTCAGGCAGTGCATTCCACGCACCAACCTCTCTCTGAGTAAACTACTTTCACCTAATATCACACTTGAACTTCCCTCCTCTTACCTTAAAGTCATGTCCTCTTATTCTGAGCAGCTGTGCACTGGGGAAGAGGCTCTGGCTGTCCACTCTATTTATTCCACTTAATATCTTGTACACCTCTATGATGTCTCCACTCATCATCCTTCTCTCCAAAGAGTGACGCCCTAGCTCCCTTAATCTCCCTTAATTACGTAGATACTAATAAATAGTGTTTTGTTTGTAACAATGATAGACTCCAGGTGTGTTCCATTTCTGCTGGGTTTTTTGACCCATTACGGGGCACGTAACAAAACCTTTCCAACCCCTACATCACACCGCATTTCTGTAAACCCCTTCGACCCCTACAGCACTCGGCATCTCTGCAAAACCTCCATCATCCACCCCTGTACATATAGACGACAGCAGACCCGAGAAAGATACCGTCGTGTCAGATCGAATGGCTCATAAAACACTGTTGGCCAGAAGTAAATACAGTCTGATCAAGGACAGGGGAAGCAGACAAACCAGTTCTCTCTGTTTCCCCCAACCCACCCATTTTGTGGACTATGAACTGATTCTTGCATTGGAATAATTTAATCAGCAGAATTGAATGTGGACACAGGGAGCTTCAGGTAATAATCTGCTAAACCTGAGCCCATTCTCAAACAAGTCGCCATTTGTTATGTGAAGGGCGTGGACTCTGAACTGATTCTTGACTCTGGGACAATGTAATCAGAACAATAAACCTGAGACCAAGCTCAGAGGAGCAGCTACTTGTTGTGTAAAATGCCAGACATATCAAAGAATCAATCTGTAGTCTCGTTAGACTCTGTCAGGGTTGCCTCATATAACTGGTTTGGAGCAGTCGGGGTGTAAAGATACGAATACACAAGGCTGGGGTGGGCAGAGCCACGTACAATATGTTGGTTGTAGCTCTGTACAATGACCAGTAACTAGGTGACCCAGTAGGTCAGGTGACCTTGAACCAATGGTTTGGAGATCCAGTGGTTCAATTGATGAGGAACAATATAAGATTCCGGAACTTCCAATATGCAGGGGTAATAACTCTCCAGCGACCAGAGACCAACCATTGCCGAAAGGTAGGACCACACGGACACGTGGAGATCGGGAACATGAGGATCGGAAGATGATGAGAAGCATTGATCGTGTGGATATTCAGAGGCTTTTCACCAGGGCTGAAATGATTGCCAAAAGAGTACACAGGTTGAAGGTGCTGGGGTGTCGGTACAGAGAAGATGTGAGGGGTAAGTTTTTTCACTCAGCGAGTGGTGAGTGCGTGGAATAAGCTGCCGGCAACAGTGGTGGAGACGGATACGATTGGGTCTATTTAAGAGAATTTTGGATCGGTACATGGAGCTTAGAAAAATAGAGGGCTATATGTAAGCCTAGTCATTTCTAAGTTTGAAACATGTTCGGCACAACTTTGTGGGCCGAAGGTCCTGTGATGTGCTGTAGATTTTCTATGTTTTCTATGTTTCTATGGAATGTCTTGCCAGCGTAGACTCTTTTCCCGGGTAATACCTTTTCTCATCATTCACTGTTCATGGAGTGTCAGGGTTTCCAGTAGGGTGCACACAGGAAGATAGTGTGTAAATTTACGTGCTTTTAGTAGAAATAATAAAAGATACTTGTTGTTAAATACAGATTCTCTGTATCTCATTGATCATTGTTGCAAGGGGAGATTCTTGTCACAGTGGCGTCCATCATTAACATTGCCCTCTAACAGGACGTGCCCTCTACACAGTGTTACCATCGGGAAGGAGATACAGAAGCCTGAAAGCTCAGGCTCAGCGATTCAGGAACAGCTTTTTTCCCCGCTGCCACCTGTATCTCAGTTTTGTTTTCTCTATAATTATTTATCCTGTATTTCATTGTACTGCTACAGTAAAGCTAACAATTTCGCGTCGTATGTCTGTGATATTAAATCTGGTTCTGATTCTTTAAATGTACCTTTAAAACATTTGATTCTGATTCAGATGCGGGGTTGGGGAGGGGTGTTGTGTTAGATCGAACATAAATTAGTTGAAAGCCTATCCAACCTCGTGTACTGTACAGTAATATTCAATGTTCTATGCTCGATCGAGCGTACCGAATCTTGCTATAGTAAAGTAAGTCGATTAATTATTGAAAGCTATGACGCCTTGCTTTTCGAGACTACTCTCAATGTGTCGGATAAAAAAGTGCAGGAGAATTTTAAAAAGTATTATGTAATGATGAATTGTCCTCGGTGTTCAGACTACGCTGGTCATGGGATATGAAGGGAAGTAACTGGACAAACAGGAACATTAGGGATAGTCAGTATGGGCCAGTGCGTAGTAGGTCATGTCTAACCAATCTCACAGAGCTTTCCGAGGTAGTCACCAGGAATGGTGTGGAAGGCAAGGCAGTGGATGCCGTCTAACAGGGACTTCAGCCAGGAATTTCTCAAGGTTCCGTATGGGAGGATGCTCGAGAAGGTTCAGTCGCTTGGCTTTCACGATGAGGTAGTAAATTAGATTCGCCATTGGGTACGTTGGGGAAGTTAGAGTGTGGTAATGGATGGTTGTCTCTCTGACTGGGGACCTGTGAAGAGAGGAGTGCCGCAGGGATCGTTGCTGCGTATGTTGTTATTTGTAATCTATCGCAACGATCTCGATAAAAATGTCATTAACTAGATCAGCAAATTTGCCGACGACACCAACACTCTGGGTGTAGTCCACAGCGAGGAAGACTACCGGAGCATCAGGCGGGATCTGGACCAGCTGGAGAGATGGGCTGAACAATGGCCGATAGGATTTAGCCCAGACAAATGTTGGATGTTGCACCTTGAGAGGACCTGCCAGTTTTGGTCTCACACAATGAGAAATAGGGCACTGAGAAGTACGATAGAACAAACGAATCTGGGAATGCAGGTCCATATTCAATGACAGCTGCCGCGCAGTTAGACAGGGTCGTAAAACATAAGCTTTTCTCACGTTTAACTTCATAGGCCAAAGTACTGAGTACAGGAGTGAGGATGTTATGTTGATGCTGTTTACAACTTTAATGAGGCCCAATTTGAACTATTGTGTGCGGTTGGGCTCAACTACCTGCAGGAATGATGTAAATAAGATTGAAAGAATACAAAAAAATATAACACTGTTATTGCCGGGACTGGTTATATTGAATTGAAAGGAAAGATTGCATATGTTAGCACTTTATTCCCGATCGAGTAGAAGACTGAGCGGAGATTTGATAGAGGTATACAACATTATGAGGTGTACAGAGAGTGTAAATGCAATGAGGCTTTCTCCACTGATGTCGGGTGAGAATGCATCTGGAGATCATGGGTGAAGGGTGAAATGTGAAATATTTATGGGAAACATGAGGGGAAACTTCTTCACCCAGAGGGGTCGTCAGAGTGTAGACAGTACTGCCAACGCAAATGGTGATTGCGATTCCGATGTCAACATTTAAGAGGTGATTGGATAAATATATGGGTGAGAGGGAGATGGATGGACATGTCCGGGTACAGTTCGATGGGAGTAGGCAGTGTAAAGAATTCCGCACTGGCCTGACGGGCTGAAGACCCTGTTTCTGTGCTGTGGTTTCCTGTGGCTGTCTGATTGTATGTCTGGGTTACAACGTTTGCGTCTCACAGCATTGATCAATCTAGAAAGTCGTTGATACTGTTCGATTCCTCTATCCTTGTACACACTGAAGCATGGAGACTGTGCAAAATGGATGGTTACAGCATGAGAAGATGGAAACGCCGATGTGACATGATGATGCGAGTATCACACTACAGGTAAGGCGGTAAACACAGTAGTTCCGGGTTGGAGGTGGGTTTGACAGTGGACCCAGTACATCAACAAATCTGTTGCTTCATCGGTTGTAATGGGGATCATTCGCCCCCATGCTATACAACAATGGGTTCATTTAATCCGAATCCTATCCTTGGTCAGAAACCGGAGGTCAGAAATACTGGAAGTCGTTGGATGTTTGGAGTTGTGGGGACGTCATGTTTTAATTGTGTTGAATATTAACTCGTGGACAATACGGTACCTTCTGTGTCTCTTTCTCTTAGAGTCGAAAGGGTTTATTAAGTGTTGTATGATTCCAATTACAGGTGTTTGTTAACCATTGATCAAATAAGAGCATGTCATTTCCTGCGATATTTTGAAAATATTAATGCATTGCAGTTTTTAAATATAGTACGATGTTTGGACATAACTGAGTTCAAATGCAAGAGAAAGAGAAAGATTACGGAATGAATGGCTTTATGTGAGTTGTGTGTTTCTTTTGTTTGTGATGGAGGGGGGTGACTAAATTAATCATTTTCTTCTCTATGCACGTGACAAAAATTTGTGTCAACTTGCGAGAAGTGATTTCCAGGAACTGATGCGAAATTCGAAGGATGCATATCTTTCCGAAATTCTGTGAAGTGCTGATGTACGCTAGCTTCAGCTCTCCACATCTCACTCTCCCAGCTCTTCTACAGAGTACGTGCTGAAGCGTTTTGCTTTGGAAATTGTTTATTCTGTATCCTCCAATTGCCTGCGATGGTGTTGAAGGAAGACAAGTGTGAGACCGGTATTTGCTTTGTTCGCTGTGTTTTTAGTTTGTGTCGTTTTGTATATTTCATTTATTATTTATTTCAGAGGGAGACACGGATTTCACACTGGCCATGTGGACTCAGGGTTGAATGGATCGAGGTTTGATCGTATCTACACCCGATACCAGAAAACCACGATTCAGAGGTATTGGGATAAATTGTCATTCTGGAAAGCTGGTTATTTTAATGAGCACCAGAAGCTGCTCTGAACACTGTTAAATGCTGGTTTTAAGTTGTAGGTCTCCACTGGAAAGAATTGTTTTGAGGTCATTGTAGCATTTGCCCTGTAATATGCAGATGGCAGGTCAGTTTAGATAATGTGGCGTTGTAGTCAATAGCTCGGCGATTTGCTTACGTCATCAGCCCTAATTCCATAAATCATCCAGTTGCTGCTGTGGTCAGATTAAATCGATTATTTCCCTTAGCTCTATTTCTCGGAGCACTATAACTGTAGAATCCAATTGTTGTAAAATGTTTTAAAATTTTACAACTTTTGGAGTCTACAGTTACACTCCTAGCGGGACGCGGCTGCCCGCTGTCTTCCAGCCAGTATTCACTCCATCTACTACATCATCTGCCTTCTGTTAGGAAGCCAATTCTGAATCAATGCAGGGTTACCTAGATCCCATGGCCCCGACTCTCGGAATTAATACACCTACATCGACTATTCAGATTCCGCTGTTTGTTTTATTTTCACTTTTACAAATAATTCAATCTGGCTCATATAGGACAACATACCTCTCAAAGTGTCACGTTGCCTCTCTGTAGCCAGACTACGTTTCTCCAAATACTCATAAATTCCCTCTTCAATTATACTCTACAATAGTTTACCCACTACTGATGAAAGACTCACAGCTCTGTACTTCCAACGACTATCCCTATTATCTTGCTTCAACAAATGAATAACATTTGCCAACCTCTAATCTTCTAGTTCTACTTCCTTGGCCAGGGAAAACACAAATATCCTGTCCAGAATCTCAGCAATGTATTCGTTTCCCTTCCTAATTCAGCTGGACTATATCCCTTCCGGCGCCGTGGAATCATCTATCATAATGTTTTCCAAGTTTCCAGTGCTTCCTCTTTCTCAGCGTCGGCATGTTCGAGCATATCCGCCTTTTTAAGCTGTGTTCACATTGATCAATGTATTCAGTGAGGAGATTCACTGCCTCCTTGGACTCCAGACACAAGTTTTCCTCTTTTTCCTCTGATCTGACCACACACTCTCCCCAGTCTCCTCCTGTTTTTCGCATTGCAACTCGTCACGGACTTCTCAAGTCCCCTTCTAACTCTTCTAAATCCATTATTAAATTATCACTTGTCTGCATTGTGACCTTCCATAACCCTATCTGATCCTTTCTCACTAAACCTTAAGTACCTTTCTTTCTTCCTCTTGACGAGTTGTTGCAAATTTATTGTCACCCAGGGTTACCTTACGCAATTATCATTGCCCTGCGACAATGTCACAAGCCCTTACTGAACCCCATGACAGTGCTCCCTAAACAATCCCCACATATTCTGCACAGTTCTGGTCACCGAATTATAGGAAAGATATCAGCAAATTAGAGGGAGTACAGAGAAAATTTACTAGAATTTTAGCTGGGTTTCAGCACCTTAGTTACAGGGAAAGGTTGAACAAGTTAGGTCTTTATTCTTTGGAGCGTAGACGTTTGAGGGGGGACTTTATAGGGGTATTTAAAATAATGAGGGGATAGATCGAGTTGACGTGGATAGGCTTTTTCCATTGACAGTAGGGGAGATTCAGACAAGAGGACATGAGTTGAGAGTTGGGGGCAAAAGTTTAAGGGTAACACTAGGGGAAATTTCTTTACTCAGGGAGAGGTAGCTGTGTGAAATGAGCTTCCAGTAGAAGTGGTAGAGGCAAGTTCAGTATTTTCATTTAAAGTAAAATTGGATAGGTATATGGACAGGAAAGGAATGGAGGTTTATAGGCTGAGTGCAGGTAGCTGAGACTAGGTGAGTGTAAGCGTCGGCTCGGACTAGAAGGGCCGAGATGGCCTGTTTCCGTGCTGTAATTGTTATATGGTTATAAAGTTATATCTATCGCGTATTTCCTTGAGTGCATCATTTCCCAAGTTCCTGTCAGGTAGCACCACGCATCGCAGACCCCCAATTAAATACATTCCATGCTCCCTGGTCCTATACTTGTGCAAGGTAAATGTCGGGGAGTTCTGCCCTATCGTTCTGAAATGTTGAACCGCGGAGAGATCTGTCACCTGACCCGTTCCTTTTTCCAATATAAGATCGGGTATGAGCTGTTCGCTAGACCGCCTTTCTTCTGATAGTGACACGAATCCTTCCTAGACACAACTGAGAAATTATGCCAGACCTAAACATTTTACCCTGGGAAGGTGCCGAAGAATATTATGGAAGTTTAAGTTACCAATGTGAATAACATGGAAATTACCAAGTCCCGCTTCCCGATCGGTTCCTCACTGTTCCCGTTTTTTTTTCCTGAGAGGTGGCTGTATAGAATACTACAACACGTTTCTGTGTTAGTCTCACAGTCTATTAACAAACGAACGCTCCACGTTGTCCTCCCTTTCTGCAGTTGAGATACGATCCTTTACACTTCCTTTACACTCTGTTACCCGACCGTGTCTATTTTAAAACATCTAAATCCCGGAAAGTCCTGAAGGCATCCCTGCCCCTTGACAGTCGAGTGTCTGTGATAGTTCGGAACATACTTCAGACAATGTAACAATCACGCCAGCAGCATTGAACGTTCGTATTGCTACCTACCTGAACTGTATGACGTCAGCAATCTTCCGCCAATTCTGCAATTTCCGGATGACCAGGAATATGATTGTTTGAATTGATGACATATTTGTCAAACCTGTTCATTGTAAAACGGCTTTATTTGAAAACTCCGCTGAATTGCCATAAGACACGGGCGTTATCTACACAGATGGCCATTTAATGTAAACACATACTTCATTCCATTCCTCAGCTCTTCTCTGAATTTCCTCTGTGTCAGTGTATAGATACAAGTATTAGTGCACATGCTGAGCATTTGCAAAATGTACCCAAATTGTTGAAGGATGTATACCGGGTAACTCAAATATCTGTTCTCGTAAAAATAATTTTGCACTTGCCATTTCAGGGAATGGGCTACAGAGGGCATCCAAAATAATATGAAATTAGCAGATATAGAAAACAACAAAATCATCGATTTTCTGCGTTTTTCCACCTCGGCATCTTTCTGATTGTCGCTGCTGTGCCGAAGCCTTCTGCGGACTCTATTTGCCACAACGATATACCTCACGGTTAAGCCGTTAAACACCAGGGTTAAGGCGATTGGTAGCAATGGTGTTAAAATATTGATCAGTAATTGGTATCCTCTCCACACGGGTGAAGTAACGTATTCGTATGAGCCGGTGCACCGCCACGGCATGTTGTCAATGATGAGGAAAGTTTCAATGGCAAAGTATAACGGGACCCCTGTCCCGCAGCTCACTATAACCACGGTCACGATAACCACCGTTGCTGTTCTCTCGGTGCAGTATCGCTCCCGCAGCTTTCGGCAACATATTGCGATGAAGCGATCGAAGGTAAAACTGACCGTAAACCAAACAGAACAATCCGCCGTTACTTGAACAAGTATAAGTGTCAGAGCGCATGCAGGAGTCATGAGCAGGAATCTGGAATAAATGTAGATATTGTTGGTCTGTTCCACTAAAGCGACAACGATAACCACCATCAGATCCGCTGTTGCCATTCCAACCAGGTAACGGGTGATGCATTTGGAGAGTCCGCAATTTCCCCGAGAAAGGATCACAATCGCCGTTAAATTAACTGCAATAAATTGGGAAACAATGGAAAAATAATTTGAATAAATGTAGATATTCCACTAAAGCAATAACGACAACCAACATTAGATCCGTTGAGGTCACAATCGCCGGTAAATTAACCTAAGTTATATAAATATTTTTATATCTTCTAAAAGATATAGAATATCTTTTTATTCTATAAAGCAGAATAGATATATGGTCAACAGCAACTCTCTGAATGCCCCCATGGATATGGTCTGTTTGGAAGTGGAAACCGGGAATCCAGTCTGTGCGGTCTCGGTCGCTGCACTCCGGCTGGAGGACAATGACGGATGTGAGTGTCAGTGGATTGGCGACATTCCCTCAGTTTAGAGCGAGGCATCCGAGTTCCACGACTCACGTACCGGTGAGCAGTCGATCGCTCCTGTAAACAACACCATTTCCATTATTAGAAGTGAAAGAACTGAAGAGTTTGCAACGGTGACAGAGTGGAATCAAAAGATACAAAACACAATTTCTCATTTACTGACTTATGTAAGAACAGACCGACGTGTCGAAAATAGACTGGACCGTCATTTAAATAAGCTGCCACGTTGTTATAAGGTCGAAGTGTCTGCACTGATAGAGACTCGGACCTGGAAAAGCGAGACCAGCATCACTTCAGAAAGCCTAGCGAGGTGAAATTATGGAACAATGTCAATATCGGCACGAACATAATTGACAAAAAGATCACTTCGATCAAAGTACGAGAATAAATATAAAACAATGAGATGCTTGAAACCTCCATTCCGGATCACGTTTCAGCCGATGGTAGCATCTGTACTTATTAACAGTGCGGATACCGCAGCAGAGTAACGACGGCACCATACGTAAAGTAACCAGCTCCGGTATCTTACCGGGGACACCAACCGCTACAAGTGTGGGATAGAAAATGGCCGCGATGTAGTAAATCGCCGCATATCCCATATTCCGTCAGAAGCAGCGTTCAGTTGTACGGAGCGTTTCAGTTCACTTCTGAAATCGAGGGAGGGAGTTTTTTTGGGAGGGAAATGGAAAACACTTCTTTATTAAAGGGGAAAATTCGTTCCTCTTTTCTTTCTCTCATGCCAGTCATTCTGGGCGGTTTGAGTGATGGAAATCACAGTGACAGCTGCCTTGTGTTACAATAAAATACACTGCACATATTCCCCCAAACACTGTAAAAGATCCACAGCGATATTCCAGAGACCTGTGATCAAAAAAGGAGCGTGTCCTCGGGAAATTAGCGAGGGCTGTGGACAGTTTGAAGAACAACGTTTTCCAGCGCAGAGACCTGATCTCTGTCTCGACCACCCCATACCCGTGACGTGCAATTCAATCTATAATTCGGATCTCTGCAGGTCTCCACTGATCACAAGCATCCAGGGAGAAAACGCTCCATCCACAACAATCCTCTGCCTTCTGTGGGCGTCAGTTGTGAATCCACCAGCCAACCTTCCTGGATACCAAGTCTTTTAACGCTCTGAACGGTTCTACTATGGTTAACCGTACTAAGTGCCTTATTAAAGTCCAGTTATACCATATCAACTTCTCTATCTTTATCAGTGTGCTGTGTCACCACCTCAGAGAATTCAACAAGGCTCGTGAGGCATGACTTGTCCCTCACAAATACGTACTGATCCTCCCTAACCAGGTTATGCCTGTCCTGATTATAGTAAATCCTGTTTCTAAGAATCTTCTCCAATAGTTTGCCCGTCATTGAACTAGGACTCACTGGGTTGTAATTTAGAGGGTTATTCCTAATCCTGTAGATTCTGCGGCCAGTGATAACGCAAATATCATCACAAAAGGGCACAACAATCTCTTCCTCCCGCTTCTCGCAGTTTATATAAGTTTGTGTAAGTCCTCATACAAGAGGACTTATCTATCCAAGTGATTTTTCTTTCAAAAGTTGCAGCACATCCTCTCTCTTAACCTAGCCATATCGCACATCAGCCCGTACGACGCTGTCCTCACACACGTCAAGGTCCCTCTCACTTGTGATTACTGAAGGAAAGATTTCATTAAGGAACTGGCATTCCTCCCCCGCCTCAACGCGCACGTTTCATCTTCTATCCCTGACCGGCCCTACTCTCACTGTAACCATCCTCTTCTTCCATACATCCAGACTGCTTTGGAGTTTTCCTTAAAGCTACTGAATACCTTCTGTGGAGGTTGAGGTGAATGGTTACCCTCGACCCGGCCCCTACAGGGCACGAAAGGGAAGAGAGGCTGCTCTGTACATAGTCCCGGGGAGGTCCCTCCAGGTTAGATCCGTTTGCGCTTGGGGCAGAAGCATGCCTCAGGCCTAAAATGCTAGGCTGGAGGCTGCGGGTATTCTGGGTCGCAGGAGGAGGTTGGGCACCCGGGGTCTTCCTTCCGAAGAGGAGAGGGATTTGGGAGCAGGATGCTCCGAGGTATGGGTGACTACGGTCCGCACCAGCTGCTCGCTCAGGGAGGAGAAGATTCCTCTCGGGCACGCCTCCAGCCTGCACTTAGCTCCAGCTGCGGCTACAACCAGCTGACGGGACAGAAGGCCGGCTGTGTTCATGTACTGCATGGATCACTCAGGGGCCGTCCCGTCCGAGAACTGCAGGGGGCGCCGCACAGGGCAGGTAGGGCTATCTCTGCAGAGTGTAGGAAAGAGAGAGAGTGAGGGTCAGGTAGGAGAGGCAGGGCGTCACGGAAGTGGTGATTGTGGAGACAGGAAGGGAAAGTGATGCTGGCGAAGACCGATTGGGGAGGGAGATCGCGATACGTGTTGGAAGGAATGGATTCAAGTTGTCCGGGAGAGAGAGTGGTCAGCACGATGGAAAAGAGTGAATGTTTCACAGGGACTGTACAATGGTGGGAGTGAAATCCCATAATATCCTGCGTGTCGGAAAGCCCTCGAAATCCATAACGAGCATAAGCCTTTTCACCGATTCATAAAGCCGCACCCTTCCTCATCCCCGTCTCTCTCTGTCAGCCCCTAGGCACCCTGTCTCTAACCCCGACTCTTGGTCTGCCGTTCCTCTCTCACTAAAACGTAGTTTCGCCCCACCCCTACCAGGCTCGCTCATAATCTCTCCTCCCAGTCTCTCTCCCGCTACTCGCTCTCCAGCCCTGGCGTCTCTCCCAGTCTCTTGCTTCCGCCAGTGTCCCTCTCTCCTCCCTCTCGCCACTATCCTGATCGCCACTGTTTGCCCCTGAAAGAACATCCTCCTATCTCACTCGCATCCCACTTTCTCTACGTTGTTTCCCCTCGACTCTCTCTTCCTCCTTCACCTTTCTCGCCCGTCTCTCTCTCTCTCTCTCTCTCTCTCTCTCTCTCTCTCTCTCTCTCTCTCTCTCTCTCTCTCTCTCTCTCTCTCTCTCTCTCATATCCCCTGTCTCTGACCATGCCTGCGTCTCTCTCTTACTCAGAATCTCTTTGCACCGTGTCTCTATCGTTCAACCCTTTCTCCGTCTCTCTCTCTGCCGTATATTTTCCTCGATTATCTACCGAGATTTTGTCCCTGTCTCTCTTCCCTTCCCTTTTGCCCTCCGTCACTCTCTTCCCCGTCTCTCTCTTCTCTCCTCTCCGTCCCCGTTTCTCTTCCTTCCATCTTTCTCCCGTCTGTCTCTATGATCTGGCAGTCTCTCACTTCTGCCCCGGTTGCTCCGCCACCCCCAGTTTTTCTCTTACCCTCCGTTTTCTCTCACCCCACAGTCTCTCTCTTCCCCCCCCCCCAACAAGGCTCTGTTTCACTCCCAATCTATCCCTTCCTGCCAGTTGCTGGTGTGCCGGGGTGGGTCAAGTTGTCGGCGCGAGTGGTCGCAGCCGCTTCTTCGGGGTCAGCAAGAGCTGCCGAAGTTGTACTTAACCGTAGCTTTAATGATGACAAAGTCCTGCTGTACGTTAAGAGCTCCGAGTGTTGTAGGTGTGCACCACCAGCGAGTTGCTCGCAGTCGGAGATACTGAAGGAGCTGCGCAAACTGCTGCCTAACTCGATGGAGGCTCACAGTTAAACAGCGAGTCGCCGTCACGGCCTATTTCCTTGTGATCGCAAGACCGCTTTGGACGTTGTTAATCGGGTACGCTGTAAGCTTGATTCGTTGATTTATTGGGTGCGGTCAGCGGGCGGATGGAGGGTGACGAATCCTCGGTCGTAGCGAGGGCTAAACCTGAACCGACGCTCTGTGCAGCCGCCCGGAGTGAGTTCGTAGCCTCCGCTCTTCACCGGGGGCTGTGTGGCACAGAGTCCAGACAGAGCCGGAGCTATTTTCTCAGGGTTTCACTCGGCAGGAGACAAGCTGTGTTGTTATATCGGCCGTCAATGGACTCGGCCTCAAGCTGCGGGCCCGGTTGCTTTTCAGCCGCAGGGTATGAGGCGCTCGACCTTCATACCCGACGTAGGGCAACTGCGGGGACTGAAGATTTAAAACGGACTGAGGAGTCTGGACTGTATATATATACACCGTACTTTGTATATGGGAGGACTGGGCTTCAAAGCCACCGATTCGCCTGGTGGGAGTCGGTAGAGGGATCTTCCAGTGGCCACCAATTTTAATTCCAGTTCCCATTCCCATTCCGATATGTCCATCCATAGCTTCCTCCACAGTCGTGATCCGTCCACACTGAGATGGAGGAACAACACCTTATATTCATTTTGGGTAGCCTTAGACTTTTTGGTAGGAACATCGATTTCTTGAACTGTCGGTAATAACCCCAGCCCCCTTCACCATTTCCGATCCCCGTCTCCCTCTCTCACCTTATTTCCTTGCCCGCCCATCGCCTCCCTCTGGTGCTGCTCCACCATTTTGCTTTCGTCAGTAGCCATCTGTCTCTTTCACCAATCAATTTCCCAGTTCTGTACGTTACCCCACCTTCTCCAGGATTCACCTATCGCCTGGCTCCTCTCTCTCCCCTCCCCACCGTTTAAAACTATTTCTCAGTCTTTTTTTTCTCTCCAGTCCTGCCGAACGTTTCCGGCCCGAAATCTCGACTGTACTCTTTTATTTCCAAAATGCTGCCTGGCCTGCTGAGTTCCTCCAGCATTTTGTGTATGTTAATCTATAATAATTGTCCGATTGAATGTTACAGGATAAACAAGCAACAACAACTTACTTAATAGATCCGATCCAGACACGCACAACGTTCTGAATTCCGTAAGTGAAAACACAGCAGAGACATGTTGAAAGAGGAAATTGCAAGGCTCTGTTACATGAACAGGGTGCACATTGTCCCAATACTAACATCTGCAACTGCTTTCGTACTACAGTTATTAAACAACAGCATTAAACAGTTAGGCCGGTGCGGCAGTATGTAAGTAAATCTCCAGATAGTTAAAATAATAAACACCACTGCAGTGATCAGGAAGAAATCAGGGAGTAGGCATGGAGTTTTCTCCATAGAAATCTACACAATTATGAACCGAATGTACGCGTTCCATGGTAACTCATTCTAAAGTAACGAATGAGTTGCATTACCGCAGGTTTGGTCTTGAATGTCCCCAGACCCTGTCCCGCTCTTTAATTGCCGACGGTGGTCCGGCGGTGACGAGATCGGGAATATTGTGAAACAATTTTTAAAAAATGGAAAATTAGGATGAGTTTTGCTAGAAGGTGGATGTCTCGAGCTGCAGGTGTTACCTGCCCGACTCCTGTCCCGTGGAGCTTCACCATCCACATTCCCAATATCCTTTGATCCCGACAGGTTTACAACGACACGAGAGGTACTGCAGATGATGGAAATCTTGTGCGATACCCAATATGTGCTGGGGTGGCCCATCAAGTCAGACAGCATCTACGGATGGGAATATGCAGTCGGCGGTCAGGCCGAGACCCTTCATCAGGACTGGAAGAGAAGAGGGAAAAGCTGGAAAAGGAAGATTTACACACTCGCTCTCTCTCTCTCCACGTTGACAAGCACGGTACGGTGCAACAAGCTCAGGAAGTCTAGCTGCAATGTCAATAAAAAGTATTCACCACCTTGGAAGTTTTAATGTTTTATTGTTTTACAACACTGAATCTCAGTGGATTTAATTTGGCTTCTTTGACACTGATCGACAAAGAAAAGACTCCTTCGTGTCAAAGTAAAAACAGATCTCTACAAAGTGATCTACATTAATTACAAATATAAAACAAAATAATTGTTTGCATACGGATTTACCCCCTTTAATTTGACACACCTAAGCATCACAGCTTTGGAGAATATATATATCTTTTTGCCAGAGAGTATTAAATCTGTGGAATTCTCTTCCACAGACTGCGGTCGAGCCCAAGTCCGGAAGCTGATCGTTACCTGATCGGTCAGGGGATCACCGGATAAGGCGAGAGGTCAGATGTATGGTGCTGATTGGGATCCAGGATCAGCCATGATGGACTGGCGGAGCAGACTCGATGGGCTTAATGGGCTAATTCTGCCCCTATGTCTTCAGGTCTTATGGTGCAGCCAAGGAGTCACATAAGTAGTTAAATAGAGACCAAAGTGTGCAGTCGAGGTGTTTCAATCGATGTTAGTAAAAATGCATTTGCTTACAGAAGGTTCAACCGCTGGTGAGTCAGTATCCTGGCAAAAACTACACCATGAAGACAAAATGACACTCCAATCAATTCCACGGAAAGGTTATTGAAAGGCACAAGTCAGAAGATGGATACAAGAAAATTATTTGCCGAGTCACTGAATATCACTTGGGGAACAGTTGTTAATGATCAAGGAATGGACAGAATATTGCACAGCTGTAAATCAGTCTAGAGCACGCCGTCCTCACAAACTGCAAGAAGACGACAAGTCAGGGAGTCCACGCTAGAAACCTATGGCAACTCTGGAGGAATCACAAGCTTCAGTGGCTGAGATGGGGGGAGACTGTTCTTTCAATAACTATCGCCCAGGTGACATCTTTGTGGCAAAGAAAAGTCACTGTGAAAAAGAAAACTCACATGATATCTTGGCTAGAGTATGGGAGAAGGCATGTAGGAGTCTCTGGAGTCAACTGGAAGAAGGTTCTGAAGTCTGATGAAACACAAATTGAGCTTTTGGCCATCAGACTAAACGTTACGGCTTGTGTCCATATCAAAGGTAATGTATCGGAAGGCCGCAAGACAGCTAATGTTCTGTAGTTCTATAAGGGAAGCAGAGATAAGCCAGGTAACTACTGAACAGAGCTTTTGAATAGTGGAGAGTCAGCTAATAGATGGGATTCAGCTGTCCCGGATTTACCTGCAGAGACAAGTAGTGTCGCTGACAGAGGGGTCAGATTGACAGTATGGGCATGAAAGTGACATCAGGAATGCAGTCTCTGGAAGTTTGGGAATGAGCGATTAATGTGTAGAAAAGTTTCTAATTTAGGAGAAAATTCAGAAGTAAGAGACGCATATGGATTTAAGATTTATGTTATTCTATAATAACTGTCTCGATAGAATGTTACAGGATAAACAAGTAACAACAACTTACTTAATAGATCCGATCCAGACATCCACAACGTTCTGAATTCCGTAAGTGAAAACACAGCAGAGACATGTTGAAAGAGGAAATTGCAAGGCTATGTTACATAAGCAGCGTGCACATTGTCCCAATACTAACATCTACAACTGCTTTCGTACTACAGTTATTAAACAACAGCAATAAACAGTTAGGCCGATATGCCATTATTTAAGTAAATCTCCGGAAAGCTGAAATAATAAACACCACTGCAGTGATCAGGAAGAAATCAGGGAGTAGTCATTGGGTTTTTCTCCACTGAAATCTACACAATTATGAACCGAATGTACACGTTCCATGGTATTAAACATTTCTCCATAATAGGTCTATCTCATGCGAAGGATAAGTTTCACATTTACAGTAAGTTCGTGCAGACTGTTTCGTTTTTCCGTTTTCATTTCATTCCTATGCAAAAGCCTAAAGTAACGAATGAGTTTCATTACCGCCGGTTTGGGCTTGAATGTGCCCAGATCCTGACCCGCTCTTTAGTTGCCGAGAGTAGTACGGCGGTGACGAGAGCGGGAATACAGTGAAAAAATAAAAATGTGAATCAGGATGAGTTTAATAGTTGTTAGGAGGTGGATATCTCGAGCTGCGGATGCCACCTACCCGACTCCCCTCCCGTGGAGCTACACCACCCTCATTCCCAATATCCTCTGATCCCGAGAGGTTTACAACGACACGAGAGGTACTGCAGATGATGGAAATCTTGTGCGATACACACAATGTGCTGGGGGAGCCCATCAAGTCAGACAGCATTTACGGATGGGAATATGCAGTCGGCGGTCAGGCCGAGACCCTTCATCAGGACTGGAAGAGAAGAGGGAAGGACTGGAAAAGGAAGATTTACACACTCGCTCTCTCTCTCTCCACATTGACAAATACGGTACGGTGCAACTTGCTCAGACAGTCTAGCTGCAGTGCCTATAAAAAGTATTCGCCCCCTTGGAAGTTTTAATGTTTTATTGTTGTACATCAGTGAACCTCAATGGATTTAATTTGGCTTCTTCGACACTGATCGACATAATAAACAAGACTCCTTCGTGGCAAAGTAAAAACAGATCCCTACAAAGTGATCTGTATTAATTACAAGTATAAAACAAAATAATTGATTGCATACGGATTTACCCCCTTTAATTAGACACACCTAAGCATCACTACTGTGGAGATTTTTTTTTAGCCAGAAAGTATTAAATCTGCGGAATTCTCTTCCACAGACTGCGGACGAGGGTAAGTCCGTACGCATGTTTAAACCGGAAGTTGATAGTTTCCTGATCGGTCAGGGGATCACCGGATAAGGTGAGAGGTCAAGTGTATGGGGTTGATTGGGATCCAGCATCAGCCATGATGGACTGGCGGAGCAGACTCGATGGGCTTAATGGCCTAATTCTGCTCCTATGTCTTCAGGTCTTATGGTGCAGCCAAGGAGTCACATAAGTAGTTGAAAGGAGACCAAATGTGTGCAGTCAAGGTGTTTCAATTGATGTTAGTAAAAATACATCGGCTTTTAGAAGGTCCAGTTGCTGGTGAGTCAGTATCCTGGCAAAACCTAGAACCATGAAGACAAAAGGACACTCCAATCAATTCCAATGAAAGGTTATTGAAAGGCGCAAGTGAGGAGATGGATACAAGAGGATTACTTCCCAAGTCACTGAATATCACTTGGGGAACATTTAAGTCAATGATCAAGAAATGGAAAGAATACGGCACAGCTGTAAATCAGTCTAGAGCATGCTGTCGTCACTAACTGTAATAAGGGGACTAGTGAGAGAGGCCACCCTAGAGACCTATGACAACTTTGGAGGAATTACAAGTTTTAGTGGCTGAGATGGGGGAGACTGCTCATTCAATAACTATTGCCCGGGTGCTTCACCCGTCGCATCTTTATGGGAGAGTGGCAAAGAAAATACACTGTTAAAAAGAAAACTCACATGATAGCTTGGTTAGAGTATGGGAGAAGGCATATAGGAGTCTCTGGAGTCAGGTGGAAGAAGGTTCTGAAGTCTGATGAAACACAAATTGAGCTTTAGGTGATCAGACTAAATGTTACGTCTTGGGTCCATATCAACGGTAATGTATCGGAAGGCCGGAAGACAGCTAATGCAGTGACGTTATATAAGGGTAGCAGAGATAAGCCAGGAAAATACTGGACAGAGCTTTTAAATAGTGGAGAGTCAGCTAATAGATGGGATTCAGGTGTCCAGGATTTACCTGCAGAGGGGTCAGATTGACAGTATGGGCAAGAAAGTGACATCAGGAATGCAGTCTCTGCAAGTGTGGGGTATGTACTTTGGAATGAGTGATTAATGTGAAGAAAAGTGTCTGATTTTGGAGAAAATTCAGAAGTAAGAGACGCATATGTATTTAAGATTTCTTGCCCTGGATTCCCCAATGGCATCTTGCAGGTTAATTCGGTCGTAATGGATGCAAATGTAATGCTGGCATTATAAATGGTGTAAAGGCCAAGTTATCCTTTTAGCTAAGAAAATAAATTAAAGTATTCTTGACTGCTGAGAATGCTAACGCTTTCTGGGAGAAGGGAGGAAATAAGTTTGAAAGAATACAGAAAAACATTACACGGCTATTGCCGGGACTGAATGTTTTGAATTAAAAGGGAAGATTGTAGATGTTAGCACTTTATTCCCGAGCGGGTAGAAGACCGAGGGGAGATTTGATAGAGGTATACAACATTATGAGGGGTATAGAGACTGTAAATGCAAGCGGGCTTTCTCCACTGATGTTGGGCGAGAATACAACTGACGATCATGGGTGAAGGGTGAAATGTGAAATGTTTAAGGGAAACATGAGGGGAAACTTCTTCACCCAGAGGTCCGACAGAGTGTAGACCGTGCTGCCAACGCAAATGGTAATTGAGATTCCGATGTCAATGTTTAAGAGATGATTGGAGAAGTACACGGATGAGAGGGATAAGGATGGCCACGGTCCGGGTGAGGTTGATGGGAGCAGGCAGTTTAAATAATTCCTCACTGACCTGACGGGCTGAGGACCCTGTTTCTGTGCAGTGGTTTCCTATGGCTGTCTGACTGTATGTCTGGGTTATAACATTCGTGTCGCACAACACTGACCAATCTAGAAAGTCATTGATACTGTTCGATCCCTCTGCCCTTGCACACACTAAAGCGTGGAGACTGAGTGAAATGGGTGATTATAACATGAGAAGATTGAAGCGCAGGTGTCAGATGACAAAGGGAGTATCACACTACTGGAATATACCTTCACCCCTTCAGTAAGGAGTAAAGACAGTATTTCCGGGCTGGAGGTGGGTGTGACAGTGGTCCCAGTACAGTGAACAAATCTGTTGCTTCATCGGCGGTAATGGGGATCACTCCTCCCGGTACTATAAAACAAAGGCTTCATTTAATCCGAATCCTAGCCTTGGTCAGAAATTGGAGGTCAGAAATCCTGGAAGTCGTTGGAGTTGTGGAGACGTCATGTATTAATTGTGTTGAATATTAACTCGTGGACGATACGTTACTTTCTGCGTCTCTTTGTCTTGGAATCGAAAGGCATTATTAAATGTTTATTGATTGCAATTACAGATGTTAACTATTGAACAAATAAGGACATGACATTTTCTGCGATATTTTAAAAATATGATTACATTGCGGATTTAAAATATAGCACGAGGTTTGGACATAATTGAGTTCAATTGAAAGAGAGAGAGAAAAAATGGCTTTATGTGAATTGTGTGTTTCTTTTGTTTCTGTTTGGGGGATGATTGAATTAATCTTGTTTTCTTCTCTATACATGTGACAAAAAAAGTTATGTCACCTTGCGAGACGTGATTTCCAGGAATTGATGTGAAATTGAAGGCTACATACCTCCCTGGTCCTATCCATGGGCAAGGTAAATAGAGGGCAATTCCGCAGTATTGCTCTGAAATGCTGACCCACCCAGAGATCTGTCACCTGATAAGTTTCCTTTTGTGATATTAGATGCGGTATGGACTGTTCACTAGTCCACCTGTCTTCATATAGTGTCATGAATCCTTCCTGGACACAACTGAGAAATTATGTCATAATTAGACCTTTTACTCTGGGGAGATGCCAAAGAATATTCTGGAAGTTTCGGTTACCCGTGCCAATAACATGGCCGATGTCAAAATTCCGCTTCCCGATCGGTTCCTCACTGTTCCCGATTGCGTTTTTTTTGGTTGATCTGGTGAGCCGCTGTATAGAATACTCTAAATGGAGTGTTCGCGCCCTTCATGTCTCTGTGTCCGTCTCCCAGTCTATTCACAAACGAACGCTCCACGTTGTCCTCCCTTTCTGCAGCTGCGATACTATCTCTAGCTTAACATGGGACTCTCTTTACGCTCTATTGCCTGACCCTGTCCATTTTGAAACATCTAAAACCCGGAATGTCCTGAAGCCATCCCTGCCCTAGTGACAGTCGAGTGTCTGTGATAAATTAGAACATACTTCAACCAGTGTAACAGTCACGCTGGCAGCATTGAACGTTTGTATTGCTACCAACCTGAACTGTACGAAGTCAGCAATCTTCCGCCAATCTTGCAATTTCCGAATGACCAGGCATATGATTGATTGAGTTAACGACATGTTTGCCAAACCTGTTCTTTGTTCATTGCTTTATTTGAAAACTCCGCTAAATTGTCATTAGACACGGGCGTTACCTGCACAGATGGTCATTTAATGTAAACACATACTTCATTCCACTCCTCAGCTCTTCTCTGAATTTCCTCTGTGTCAGTGTATAGATACAAGTATTGGTGCACATGCTGAGCATTTGCAACATGAAGCCAAATTGCTGTAGGATGTATACCGGGGAACTCAAATATCTGTCCTCGTAAAAATAGTTTTGCTTCTGCCAATTCAGGGTATGGGCGACAGAGGGCATCCAAAATAATATGAAATTAGCCGATATAGCAAACAGCGAAATCATCGATTTCCTGCGTTTTTCCACCGCTTCATCTTTCTGATTGTCGCTGCTCTGCCAAAGCCTTCTGCGGACTCTATTTGCCAAAACGATATGTCTTACGGTTAACCCGTTAAACACCAGGATTAATCCGATTGGTAGCAATGGTGTTAAAATACTCTCCAGTAAATCGTATCCTCTCCACACGGGTGAAGTGGCGTATTCATATGTACCGGTGCACCGCCACGGCGTGTTGTCAATGGTGACGTAAGGTTCAATGGCAAAGTAAACCGGGGCACTTCTCCCGCAGCTCACTATAACCACGGTCACGATAACCACCGTTGCTGTTCTCTCGGTGCAGTATCGCTCCCGCAGCATTCGGCAACAGATTGCGATGAAGCGATCGAAGGTAAAACTGACCGTGAACCAAACAGAACAGTCCGTCATTACAGTCCGAAATACAAGTGTCAGAGCGCATACAGGAGTGATGAGCAGGGATCTAGAATAAATGTAGATATTGTTGGTCTGTTCCACTAAAGCAACAACGATAACCACCATCAGATCCGCTGTTGCCATTCCAACCAGGTAACGGGTGATGCATTTGGAGAGTCCGCATTTTCCCCGAGACAGGATCACAATCGCCGTTAAGTTCACTGCAAGATATTGGAAAATAATAAAAATATAATCAGAATAAATGTTGATATTGTTGTTCTGTTCCACTAAAGCAACATCGATAACCACCATAATGTCCGTGATGCATTCAATTGGCGACCTTCCCACAGTTTAGAGCGAGGCATCCGAGTTCCACTACTCACGTACCGGTGAGCAGTCGATCGCTCCTGTAAACAACACCATTTCCATTATTAGAGGTGAAAAAGCTAAAGGGATTGTTTGTAGCGGTGACAAAGTGGAATCAAAGTGATATAAAACACGGGTTCTCATTTACTGACTTACAGAAGAAAAGACCTAAGTGTCGGAAATAGACTGGAAAGTGATTTAAATAAGCTGCCACGTTGTGATAAGGTCGAAGTGTTTGCACTGATAGAGACCAAGAAAAGCAAGGATTAGTATCACTTCGAAAAGCCGAGCGATGTGAAATTATGAAACATTGTTAATATCGACATCAACGTAATTGACCAAAGGAAAAAAAAATCCTCGCTCAAAGTAGGGGACATGAAAATAAGACAATCAGATTCCTGAATCCTCCATTCCTGAAATACGTTTCAGCCGATGGTAACATCTGTGCTCAGTAACAGTGCGGATACCGCAGCAGAGTAACGACGGCACCATACATAAAGTGACCAGCTCCGGCATCTTACCGGGGACACCAACCGCTACAAGTGTAGGATAGTAAATGGCCGCGATGTAGTAAATCGTCGAATATCCCATATTCCGTCGGAAGCAGCGTTCAGTTGTACGGAGCGTTTCAGCTGATCAGATGGACTGGTGATCGGTTTAGCAGACTTTTATTGAGGAGAGAGCAATTCCACTGAGGCAATTAGCGTGGGATTCACGTCAGGGACATTAGTGACAACCAACTGCACAAGCACTTACGTTAACCTCATTCCTCCGGTGTAATGAATTTGACTCCTCAAGGGATATTGCAATCTATGTCCAGATACCTTAGAACAAATTATGATGTGTGTTTTGTCACGTTATTTTCCATTTTACCTGGCTTCAGCTATATCTGTGTTGCTTTTAAAGTAGGTATTCATCTTGAAGTCTTTTATTTTGTAACATTTGCCGGAGCACATTCGCTTCTGAAGTTGAGGGAAGGAGTTTGTTCTGGCGGGTGAAATGGACAACACTTCTTTATTCAAGGGGGATATACGTTCATTTTTTCCTTTCGTTCGTTCCAGTCATTCCGCGGGTTTGAGTGTTGGAAATCAGAGTGACTTCTGACATGTGTTACAATAAAATACACTGCACTCATGTTCCTCGAAACAATTTAAAAGATCCAATGCGATATTCCAGAGATCTGTGATCAAAAATGGAACGTGCCCTCCGGAGATTAGCGAGGGCTGTGTACAGTTTGAAGAACAATGTTTTCCAGCACACACATGGGCCGTTTGGCAGGAACCTGACCTCTTCCAGTGAATGACCTGACCACCCCATACACGTGACGTGCGATGCAGTCTATTTAACTGTAAAGATATTAGCAAACTTGACAATTCCACCACTATTTCTCTATCCATTCTCTGTCTGAAAAAAAGCAGCAAGTAAAATCTGTGAACTCTCCGCAGGTTCACAGGCTGTTCTATTATTTGCCATGAAGTTGTATTTTTTTCTCCTGATTTACTGTCAGGTATATTGCCTTGCGAGCGTCACTATATGAATGTTCAGAATAGCGGATGTGTTCAAGCTCACCTGTCAATCACACTTCCTTCTGCTCCTACAGTGCACCGCTCCGTGCCGATTGTGGTTCTCGTACCGATGAGCGGCCCCTGGCTTATTGGAGAAAGTCTCAACACGCTGTTTCCATTGCGGATCTCGTACTGACGTGTGACCCTCGCTTGACTAGAGAAAATATCACCTCTCCCTTCAAGTTCATCCTTCCAAAGTGAATCACTTCGTACCTTTCGGGTTGAACTCCATCTGTAACTTCTCAGCGCTGCTCTGCGTCCTGTCACTGTCCTGTTGTAATCTGTGACAACCTTCTATACTGTCCATAATTCCACCAACCTGCACATCATTGAAAACACAATAAACCTCCCTACCACCTCCTCATCCAAATCGTTCATAGAACAGAAAAATCCGTTGGTCTCAGAACAGTTCTCTGCGGACGCCACTGGTCACCGACATCCGGAGTGAAAACGCTCCATCCACAACTATCATCTGCTTCTGTGGGCATCATTTCTGAATACACCAGACAACTTTCCCTGAATAGTAAACCTTCTGACCTTATGAATGGTCCTACGATGGATAAACAAAATCTTATTAAAATGCATTTATACCAGATCCACTAACCTCCATTTTATTTGCAGAAGACCACGTAATAAACACGTTCTCCCATCTGTTGCTCTCTCCCATTTTCCCCGCTTTGACTCGGGCGAGTGCAAACAAGTGAACTATCCTTCTCCTCCGGGTACAAACTGGAACTGGTTGTCCATCTCACTGAGTGGACAACTGCGTTTTATCCACACTACTGTCGATTGCCTGAAACGTAAATCAAAGAGTATGATCTCAACTCGGTCTAGAGCATCGCTTTGACAAGATGCTTTCTGGAACTGAGCTACTAGATGACATTGAGTATCTTCAAGGGGTTTGAGTTGGTTAATATGATACCAACCCAACTTATTTGGAACCGTCTGAATTCGACATGCTGATGGACTGGCTCTGTCAGCGATATCATATATCTCTACAAATCGCGAAGCTGTAAACGGGCTCGTCTGATGTAGGGATATTATAACCTTCTGTCCGAATTCCAACTCCTGCGATTCTGTTCGCACCTCGAAATAAGCATTGTTCTGTTGTTTCTTCTCTTATGGGCGGCGAAATAAGCTTTGCTTTGCTGTTTCCTCCGTCACATATTATGGGCAGCGACATAATGGGGCTCCTTAATAGAGTCAATTAATTGCTGCTTGCATTTGTCCTTTCCAATGCCACCAAACTCGCTTGATGATAAATCCAGCCCAAACAAGGATTCTAACCCTTTTATTTTCGCTAGCCTTGTCTTTAAAGTCTCGGTCATCCATTCAGCAATTGCACTCTGTTGTGGTCGATAAGGGATACCAAACTGTGTTTTGCCCCAGACAGTTTCATCACATTTTATATCACCTTTGCGGTGTATCGGGGACCATGATCTGATTCTAGAATCTTTGGCAATGCCCAACGGGTAAAAACTCTCTCCAAACAAAATCCTGTCTGTAACGTCAGCGGTTTTCATTATCTAGTTGGGAAAGCCTCTCTCCACTTGCTGAACGCATCCACCATCTGGAGGATATTGTTCAGTCTTCCAGGGCATGGAGGTGAAAATCCAACAAAATATACCTACAAGTTAACACATGGTCCTTCTACGGAGCGGGTCTTAAAACTGCTTCTATTGCCGATTTATCTGGGTCATCACTGATCATCATCCAGCTTAATTCTAGTTTGCCTAACTCACCAACCCTCCTGCTACATTCCGGGGATGTCTTTAAGTGAGCCTCCACCTTCTTAATCCATCAGTGTTTTCTCTTGCCTTCTCAAATATTTACTTCAAAAAGGGAGTTGATGACAAAGGTTTGCCTTCTATTGGGATATAACCTCTAGATTCCCATAACGGTAAATATTCAGTCAAAGCACATGAGCATACAATGAATGAAGGGAGATGGGTCATGTGCTGTCATCAGAGTTTAGTCTCATTCGGCATCTTGTTCAGCGCAGAAGTAGTGAGTCACAGGGCTTGTTCCTGTTCTCTGCTGTTCCTTGATCCCAACATGTCCAGGTGATGTGTTCACATTGTAATATCAATCCATTCTCCATCTACTGTCCATTCACCGACAACCATCTATGTCTTCTGCACTGACGGGTGTAATATAGGACACGGGGTCTTGCATCAACGGAACAAGCTCTCCCGCCAGACATGTCCCTGACGAGCGGAAGATTCCCGGCTGTGCAGTGACGTAAACCGTGTCGGCAATTTCTCAGAGTTCATCAGTCAACCGCCTGCTGTAGTGTGGACCTTTGGGTGATTCCAAATGTCAAACCTGAGGTTCATTCGAATTCCTACTCATAAACTCTCTCGGTGCTGCACAGAACAATGTAGTTACAATTTTCCCAAATCAAAAATTCATGGCATATTGCAGTCGAGTCCGAAACTGTCATAAGAAAATCGAGATGATTCTTATATTATTTATGAGTGGGACATAACTCGAACAGATTCACGCTCGGGTTCACATGGAGGAATATGTGACAGAATCAGCAAACGTAAGAGTACAGAGATACACGGTGAAGGAGCAATTTAGAATTGATGAGGGAAATGTATTCATATAAATAATGCTGGTACATGAAACAGGCTCTCTTGGTGGGTTTTATATCGGTCAATTTATGAAATTAATTACGCACCTATTTATTTAAAATAATTAAAATATTATTTTGTTAATTTTCATTCAACATTTCATAAGTTGCGTTGCCAAACCATAGAGGTCTACGGATCAGATGCTGCTCAATTGGCGCTGTGTGGTTTAGCAACGAAAAGCATGCAGATTTATGTCGGGCCGAATGGTCTGTTTACCACATGACCCTATGAGGCTGAATGTGGTGCTCAATACAACAGTCATTATTCATCAATGCACAGTCCCTCTCACAATTTTAATATCATCCAACAGCAGAAGACTCTTGTTCTAAGAACAGCTCAGTGAATACAGAATCTATTTGAAGAGTATTAACTAGATTGAAACAGCGGGAAAGAAGGAGTAAAAAAAACACCGGCTCACACTGAGTCAGATATTCACAGGTACGGGACAGGTAACGCTGGAGCAGACAGATACAGAACGAACCCCACACTTACACTACAGCAGAGACTGACAGATTCAGAATGAAACCCACACTCTCACACTGTAACAGAGACCGACAGATACAGAATGAAACCCACACTCTCACACTGTAACAGAGACTGACAGATACAAAATGAAACCCACACTCTCACACTGTAGCAGAGACTGACAGATAAAGAATTAAACCCACACTCTCACACTGTAACAGAGACTGACAGATACAGAATGAAACCCGCACTCTCACACTGTAACAGAGACTGACAGATACAGAATGAAACCCACACTCTCACACTGTAACAGAGACTGACAGATACAGAATGAAACCCACACTCTCACACTGTAACAGAGACTGACAGATACAGAATGAAACCCACACTCTCACACTGTAACAGAGACTGACAGATACAGAATGAAACCCACACTCTCACACTGTAACAGAGACTGACAGATACAGAATGAAACCCACACTTTCACACTGTAACAGAGACTGACAGATACAGAATGAAACCCACACTTTCACACTGTAACAGAGACTGACAGATACAGAATGAAACCCAGACTCTCACACTGTAACAGAGACTGACAGATACAGAATGAAACCCACACTCTCACACTGTAACAGAGACTGACAGATACAGAATGAAACCCACACTCTCACACTGTAACAGAGACTGACAGATACAGAATGAAACCCACACTCTCACACTGTAACAGAGACTGACAGATACAGAATGAAACCCACACTCTCACACTGTAACAGAGACTGACAGATACAGAATGAAACCCACACTCTCACACTGTAACAGAGACTGACAGATACAGAATGAAACCCACACTTTCACACTGTAACAGAGACTGACAGATACAGAATGAAACCCACACTCTCACATTGTAACAGAGACTGACAGATACAGAATGAAACCCACACTCTCACACTGTAACAGAGACTGACAGATACAAAATGAAACCCACACTTTCACACTGTAACAGAGACTGACAGATACAGAATGAAACCCAGACTCTCACACTGTAACAGAGACTGACAGATACAGAATGAAACCCACACTCTCACACTGTAACAGAGACTGACAGATACAGAATGAAACCCAGACTCTCACACTGTAACAGAGACTGACAGATACAGAATGAAACCCACACTCTCACACTGTAACAGAGACTGACAGATACAGAATGAAACCCACACTCTCACAGAGTCTGACAAATACGGAATTAATCCGACAGTCTCACATTGGAGCAGAGACTGACAGAAAGAGAATGAAATGCTTACGAAATGTTCAAAAAACCAGGAAATGATAATGAACTAGATTTTAATGTTTGCAGGATAGAGATTAGGAACGAAATTACGAGAGCCTGAGGTGCCCTGCGAAGGCCTTTGCGAGCAGTATTAAGGAAAACCCCCAAGGAGGTTTAAAAGTATATGAAGAACAAAAGGATAAGATGTGAGACAATAGTACCAATGAATTGTGAGGGTGGAGAAGTGTGTAGGGAACAGGAGGAGATAACAAAGGTACTTAATTAATACTTTGCTTCAGTATTCACTACGGAAAAAAAGGATCTTGGCGATTGTAGATATGACTTGCAGTGGACTGAAAAGATTAAGTGTGTAGATGTTAACGAAAAGGATGTGCTTGTTACAACGAATGAGGCGAACCCAAGTCCAGGGCACAGGCACGGAGATTTGGTTAGGATGCAGACGTGAACGGAAAACAGGAGGGAGAGCAGGTAGGCCGGAGACATCGGACAGAATTTATCTTGACTTGGAGCATCGAGAAAGAAACCACGGACAAAACTGTTCTTAGTACGGAGAGACAGAGTTACACTTCAGTAAAACTTTAGAATACTTATCTTGGTGCGGAGAGGCTGGGTTTTTGTTTTGTTATGCAGAGTGGAATGTAGAGAGAGGCTGATTCACGCCGATCTCCACAGGTTCCACGCTGGTTAAACGAGATAACGGTCACCATAGATCATGTCCGTCGAGTCGCTCCGAATTCACGCACGAATTATCACCAGAAGTGACCTGTCACAGGAATATCGTCTTCCAGTGGCTACCACACAACGTATCCAGGCAAGGGTTAACACACAAGTGGTCCCACGGGATATTCGAAAAATTCCACTCTTGTGGATTATACGAAGTGACAGTCACTTCTCCGTTATGCACTGCGTGCCGATGAACAACCGTCATCTGCATATAGTGATACTTCATGAGTGCAATTCCCACGAATAATGCCAAATATATTGGGTGAATCACGAAGTGCGATTGCCAAGGGCACCAGGGCAATAACAAATAGTAAAGGGCTAAAATGCAACCCTGTCTAGTACCTCGAAAAAGCCTAAAAGGGAGGATTTCTGGTTATTGGTAAACACAGCAGCCAAACCTGTATGATATATCAATATTAACTAAGATATAAATATTGGGGTAAAATTAAATTTCTCAAGTGTATTAAATATATATTCCCATTCAAGCCTGTCAAACGCCTTCTCGGCGTTAAGCGAAATAACACATTCTGGAGTATTAGATGAAGTAGTGTATACAATGTTCATTAACCTCCTAACATTAAAATGTGAATAACGATTTTAATAAATCCTGTCTGATCCTCGGAGGTAATTTGAGACAATACCTTCTCTAATCTAATTGCTAATATGTTGGAAAATATTTTAGAATCCACATTCAACAAAGATATATGTCTGCATGATGCATATTCAGTGGGATCTTTACTTTTTTTAGGAATTAAATATTTAGACGCTTCATAAAAGGATCGTGGTAATTCACTTATAAATAAAGCATCTCTAAAAATTATACGTAACCGTGGAGAAAGTAAATCTGAAAAAGTTGTTCAATATTCAGCGGTATACCCATTCGGGCCAAGTGCTTTACCAGAGTTCATCAAAAACATTGCTTTCTTTATTTCCTCTTCAGTAATGGGTGCATCTAATGCTAAAAGTTCATCGGCTGGTAATTTCGGAATACACAGCTTCCTTAAAAAACCATGCATTATGGCAGGATTATCGGGAAATTCTGATTGATATAAATTGGTATACAATTCATGAAAACTTTTATTAATTTCATCATGATCAACCATCAAAATAACATCCCGTCTACGAACATTGTTAATGTGACGTTTCGCCAAAGCTGCTATCAATTGGTTAGCAAATAATTTACCAGATTTATCACCATGTATTGAAAAATACTCTTCGTTTTCAGTAATTGATTTTTAATCAGTGATGCTAACAACAAACTATTTTGCAACTGAAGTTCAATTCTCTCTTTATAAAGCTGCAGATTGGGACCAATCGAATATATTTGATAAATTTCTTTAAGTTTATCAACCAGTACACTTATTTCACTATTGATTCGTTTTTTTTTTCAATCCAGCAGAGTATGAAATAACTTGTGCACGAATATATATATATATTTAAAGGTATCCCATAATGTCCCACTGGAAATTTCTTCCGTTGAGTTAGTTGAAAAGAAAAATGAAATCTGTTCTTTAATGAAATTAACAAAATTTGAATCCTGAAACAAAATAGAGTTGAACCATTCATTGTCATTGGACCTTTTGTGCGTACTAGGCGCTGTCCCGCGTGGGCTTTCGAGTGTCCGTATTTTTTCGTCTCTGGGTGGGTTCGTTTCCTAGCTGCCACACTGTAAATTGCCCAGAGTGTTCCGTTACAAACATGACTCAGTATAAGAGTTTCATCATACCACTCTGCGCTTTTTTTTCAACAGCAGTGTTTTGTGGTTACAGAGACGGGAAGGGAGGATGAATATCGCAAAGACTGGTTGAGGACAGGGAGATCGCGGATACGGTTTGGGAAGGACTCGGGTCAAGCAGGCGGGGTGGGAGAGGTCAGCGAGATGGCACAGGTTGCTTCTTTCAGAGGGTCTATAGAATGGAAGATCTGTAATCCCAGAATGCCCACAAGAAGGAAAGTCCTCTAATCGCTTAGTGCATTTATGGGCAATATTCTCTTACTCCAACTTCCGTACCTCATCCCAGTCTCTCTCCCACAAACCCCAGTGCCTATTTCCCTCCCCAACTCTTATAATCTCCCGCCCCTCTGTATCCACCCGACTCTCCAACCCGTCCGGCCAACAGTATCCAACCCTGCCTCCCTCTAACTCCCCCTCCCGCTTTCTACCGAGAACAAACTCGCGACTCCGATCTCTCTCCCCATCTAAAATCTTTCCTCAAACCCCGATCTCTCTCCATACCAGATCCTTCGCCTTCCCCGGCCTTTCTCTACCCTCATCTTTCTTTCGGTACCTCACCAGTCTCTGTCCCCGTCTCTTTCTCCACAGTCTCTCTCTCCCGTCTCTCTGGCCAGAGTCGACTCCTTTCCCGGGTAATACCTTTTCTCTCCATTGACTGCTCACGGAGTGTCGTGGAGTGAAGATGGCCTCTGAACCTACGTGTTTTATAGTTGAAATAATAACATTTACTTGCTGATAAATACAGATTCTCTGTAACCTCACTGATCATTAACACAGGGATGATTTTTGCAACAGTGCTGTCCATCATTAATGTTGCCCACCAACAGGACACGCCCTCTACACAGTGTTACCATCGGGAGGGAGATTAATTGTACTGCTATCGTAAAGGTAACAAATTTCACGACGTATGTCTGTGATATTAAATCTGGTTCTAATTCTGATTCAGTTGAAGCGGGGATGTGTCAGTTTGAATTAGTTGAAAGTCTGTCAGAACCTCGTGAGACGAAGGGCTGTACTGTGCTGTAATATTCTATGTTCTATGTTCTATCTACTGTACCGCATCTCACTGTTTAAGTCCAGTCGATTAATTATTTAAAGCTACGACGCCTTCCTTTCCAGACTATTCTCAACGCGCCTGATAATATTCCAGAATTATTTAACAACAATAGGCCATAAATATCCGTGACGGCCACAGGATGATATCGATAGTTTTGCTCGGAAGGGAATCGCCAAGTATTATGTAATGAGGAATTGTCCTCGGTGTTCAGAATACGCTGGTCATGGGGTATGAAGGGATCTGGATAAACAGGAACACTAGCAATAGTCAGGATGGGCCCGTGCGTATTAGGTCATGTCTAACGAAACTTACAAAGCTGTACGAGGTAGTGACCAGGAATGGTGCTGACGGCAAGGCAGTGGATGCCGTCTAACAGGGACTTCAGCAATCAATTTGCAAGGTTCCGTATGGGAAGATGCTCAGGATGTTTCAGTCGGGACTGGCTTTTACGATGAAGTAGTAAATTGGATTAGCCATTGGCTATGTTGGGGAAGCTAGAGTGTGGTAATAGATGGTTGTCTCTCTGATTGGAGCCCAGTGACGAGATGAGTGCCGCAGGGATTGTTGCTGTGTCCGTTTTTATTTTTAATCTAAATCAACAATTTCGATAATATTGTCGTTAACTGGATCAGCAAATTTGCCGACGACACCAACACTCTGGGTGTAGTGCACAGCGAGGAAGACTACCGGAGCAGGAGGCGGGATCTGGACCAGCTGCAGAGATGGGCTGAAAAATGGCCGATCGGATTTAGCCCAGACAAGGGTTAGATGTTGCACCTTGGGAGGACCAGCCAGGGTTCATCTGACACAATGAGAAATAGGACACTGAGGAGTACGATAGAACAAACGAATCTGGGAATCCAGGTCCATAATTCAATGACGGTTGCGGCACAGTTAGACAGGGTCGTAAATAAAGAAGCTTTTCCCACGTTTGACTTCATAGGCCGAAGTACTGAGTAAGGATGTTATGTTGATGTTGTTTAGGACTTTACTGGGGCCTAATTTGGAATATTGTGTGCGGCTGGGCTCATCCACCTACAGGAAAGATGTAAATACGTTTGAAAGAATACAGAAAAATAAAATTACACTGCTATTGCCGGGACTGGTTGCATTGAATTGAAAGGAAAGATTACATATGTTAGCACTTTATTCCCGAGCGGGTAGAAGACGGAGGGGAGATTTGATAGAGGTATACAACATTATGAGGTATATAGAGTGTTTAAATGCAAGCGGACTTTCTCTACTGATATTGGGCGAGAATGTAACTGGAGATCATGGGAGAACGCTGAAATGTGACATGTTTGAGTGAAACATGAGGGGAAACTTCTTCAGTCAGAGGGTCAGCAGACCGTAGACAGTGCTACCAACGGAAATGATAATTGAGTTTCCGATGTCAACGTTTAAGAGATAATTAGATGAGTACATGTTTGAAGGGTAATGGATGGCCAGGGTCCGTGTGCGGGTCAATGTGAGTAGGCAGTTTGAATAATTCCTCACGTACCTGACGGGCTGAAGACCCTGTTTCTGTGCAGTGGTTCCCTCTGGCTGTCTGACTGTATATCTGGGTTAGAACTTTAGTGTCTTACAGCACTGACCAGTCTAGAAAGTCGTTAATGCTGTTCGACCCCTCTGTCCTTGCACACACTGTAGCATGGAGACTGAGTAAAATGGATGGTTACAGCATGAGAAGATGGAAGCGCAGATGTGAGATGATGAAGGGAGTATCACACTACAGGTAAGGCTGTAAAGACAGTAGTTCCGGATCGGAGGTGGGTTTGACAGTGGTCCCAGTACAGTGAACCGATCTGTTGCTTCAGAGGTGGTAATAGGGACGATTACTCTCGATACTATACAACAAAGTGTCATTTAATCCGAATCCTATCCTTGGTCAGAAATTGGAGGTGAGAAATCCTGGAAGTCGTTGGAGGTTTGGCGTTATGGGAACGTCATGTTTTAATTGTGTTGAATAGTAACTCGTGGACGATACGTTACCTTCTGCGTCTCTTTGTCCTGGATTCGAAAGGGTTTAATAAGTGCTGTATAATTCCAATTACAGATGTTTGTTAACTATTGAGCAAATAAGAGTATGTGATTTTCCGCGATATTTTGAAAATATGAATGCATTGTCGATTTGAAATATAGCACGAGGTATGGACATAAGTGAGTTCAATTGGAAGAGAAAGAGAAAGATTACCGCCATGAATGGCTTTATGTGACTTGCGTGTTTCTTTTGTTTGTGTTGGGGGATGATTGAATTAATCTTTTTCTCTATACACGTGACAAAAATTGTGTCACTTTGCGAGAACTGGTTTCCAGTTACTAATCCAAAATTCGGGAGCTGCGTATCTCTCCGAAATTCTATGAAGTGCTCATGTATGTGAGCCCCAGCTCCTCACATCTCACTCTCCTAAGTTCTTTAGAATACGTGCTGAGGCTTTTTGCTTTGGAAGTTGTTTGCTCTGTATTCTCCAATTGCCTGCGATGGTTTTGAAGGAAGACAAATGTGAGCACGGGTGTTTGCTTTGTTCGTTGTGTTTTTAGTTTGTGTCGTTTTGTATATTTCGTTTATTATTGATTTTAGAGGGAGACACGGATTTCACTCTGGCCATGTGGATTCATGGTTGATTGGATCGAAGTTTGAGCGAATCTACACCCGATACGACAAAACCAGGATTTCGAGGTATTGGGATAAATTGGTGAGTCCCTGAATTGTCATTCTGGAAGGCTGGTTATTTTAATGAGCACCAGAAGCTGCTCTGAACAGTTTTGAGTGCTGGTCTTAAGTTGTAGGTCTCCATTGGAAAAGATCGTTTTGTGTTCATTGTCGCATCTGCCCTGTAATATGTAATTGACAGATCAGTTTAGATAATATGGCGGTATAATGAATAGCTCAGCGATTTGCTTATGTCATCAGCTCTAATTCCATAAATTCTCCAGCTCCTGCTGTGTGTTCAGATTAAATCTGTTATTTCCCTTAGCCCTATTTCTCGGAGCACTATAACTGCAGGTTCCAAATGTTGTAAAATGTCTTAAAATTTTACAAATTTTGGAGTCTGCAGTTACCCTCCCATTTACCCTCCTAGCGGTACGCGGCTACCCGCTGTCTTCCAACCAGTATTCATTCCATCTACTACATCATCTGCTTCTGTTAGGAAGCCAATTCTGAATCAACACAGGATTACCTGGATCCCATGCCCCCGACTCTCGGAATTAATACACCTACATCGACTATTTAGATTCTTCTGTTTGTTTTATTTTCACATTTACAAATAATTCAATCTGGCTCATATAGGACAACATACCTCTCAAAGTGTCACGTTGTCTCTCCGTAGTCAGAATACGTTTCTCCAAATATTCATAAATTCCATCTTCAATAATCCTCTACAATAGCTTACCCACTACTGATGAAAGACTCACAGCTCTGTACTTCCAACGACTATCCCTATCAGCTTGCATCAACAAATGAATAACATTTGCCACCTTCTAATCTTATAGTTCTACTTCCGTGGCCAGGGAAAACACAAATATTCTGTCCAGAAGTTCAGCAATGTCTTCGATTCCCTTCCCAAATCACCTGGACTATATCCCTTCCGGCAGCGGGGAATCATCTATCATAATGTTTTCCAAGTTTCCAGCGCATCCTCTTTCTCAGCGTCGGTATGTTCGAGCATATCTGCCTTTTGACGCTGTGTTCACATTGATCAATGTATTCAGTGAGGAGCTTAACCGCCTCCTTGGACTCCAGAATTTTTTTTCCTCTTTTACATCTGATCTGCCCATAATCTTCTCAGTCTCCTCCTGTTCTTTTGAGTGCAACTCGCAAAGGACTTCTCAAGCCTCTTTCTAACTCGTCTAAGTCCATCATTACATTCTCTCCTGTGTATATTGTGACCTTCCATAACCCTACCTGACCCTTTTCCCTCAAACCTTAAGTACCTTTCTTTCTTCCCTTGACGAGTTGTTCCAAATTTATTGTCACCCAGGGTTACTTTAGGATATCGTTGCCCTGCGATAATGAGACAAGCCCTTACTGCTCCCTAAACAATCTCCACATATCTGCTCTGCATTTCCCAGAGTGCATCATTTCCCACTGGACGTTCCCAAGTTCCTGCCAGGTAGCACCATACATCGCAGACCCCCAATTAAATACATTCCATGCTCCCTGGTCCTATCCATGTGCAAGGTAAACGTCAGGAAGTTCTGCCCTATCCAAGTCCCGCTTCCCGATCGGTTCCTCACTGTTCCCGCTACAGTTTTTTTTTGTTTTTATTTTTGTGTCCGACTGGCGGCTGTGTAGAATACTCCAAATGGGGTGATCTTGTTTCAGTGTTTGTCTCACAGTCTATTAACAAACGAACGCTCCACGTTGTCCTCCCTTTCTGCAGCTGCGATACCATGCCTGGTTTCCCATCGCACTCCCTTCACACTCTGTTACCCGACCCTGTCCATTTTACAACATCTAAAACGCGAAAGTCCTGAAGCCATCCCTGCCCTTGTGACAGTCGAGTGTCTGTGATAGTTTGGAACATACTTCAACCAATGTAACAATCACGCCAGCAGCATTGAGCGTTTGTATTGCTACCTACCTGAACTGTATGAAGTCAGCAATCCTCCGCCAATTCTGCAATTTCCGGATGACAAGGTATATGAATGTTTAAATTTATGACATATTTGCCAAACCTGTTCATTGTAAAAAGGCTTTATTTGAAAACTCCGCTGAATTACCATAGACACGGGCGTTATCTACACAGATGGCCATTTAATGTAAACACATACTTCATTCCATTCCTCAGCTCTTCTCTGAATTTCCTCTGTGTCAGTGTATAGATACAAGTATTGGTGCACATGCTGAGCATTTGCAACATGTACGCAAATTGCTGTAGGATGTATACCGGGGAATTCAAATATCTGTCCTCGTAAAAATAGTTTTGCACTTGCCATTTCAGGGAATGGACTACATTGGGCATCCAGAATAATATGAAATTAGCCGATATAGAAAACAGCAAAATCATCGATTTTCTGCGTTTCTCCACCTCGGCATCTTTCTGATTGTCGCTGCTGTGCCGAAGCCTTCTGCGGACTCTATTTGCCACAACGATATGTCTTACGGTTAACCCGTTAAACACCAGGATTAAGCCTATTGGTAGCAATGGTGTTAAAATATTGATCAGTAATTGGTATCCTTTCCAGACGGGTGAAGTAGCGTATTCATGTGTGGCGGTGCAACGCCACGGCGTATTGTCAATGACGACGTAAGGTTCAAGGGCAAAGTAATACGGGACACATCTCCCGCAGCTCACTATAACCACGGTCACGATAGCCACCGTTGCTGTTCTCTCGGTGCAGTATCGCTCCCGCAGCTTTCGGCAACATATTGCGATGAAGCGATCGAAGGTAAAACTGACTGTGAACCAAACAGAACAGTCCGACGCTACACCGACAAATATACGTGTCAGAGCGCATACAGGAGTGATGAGCAGGGATCTGGAATAAAGGTAGATATTGTTGGTCTGTTCCACTAAAGCAAAAAAGATAACCACCATCAGATCCGCTGTTGCCATTCCAACCAGGTAACGGGTGATGCATTTGGAGAGTCCGCATTTTCCCCGAGATAGGGTCACAATCGCCATTAAATTAACTGCAATAAATTGGCAAAAATGGAACAATAATTTGAATAAATGTAGATATTGATTGTCTGTTTTACTAAAGCAGGGGTGTCAAACTCATTTTAGGTCACGGGCCGGATTGAGCAAAATGCAGCTTCATGCGGGCCGGATCAGTCGGACGCCTGCGAACGCAGCTTTCGTTGCCTCCGTTTTTTCAGCCTGCTCTCATGTGTCTCAGTCTCTGCTATAACTACAAAGTGTTTCACTTTACAAATTCCGTTTCTTATGAAGAAGACTGCCGAGCAAGACTGCCGAATAAAGACTAAAAACCCTGAAAACCTGGTACCTGAATAAACTCAGCATTAGCCATATCATACGCTTTAGGCGCTACGATTACTGGGGCCAGCTTTAATAGTAATTAGATATTATCTCGCGGGCCAAAGATAATTCCACCGCGGGCCGGATATGGCCCGTGGGCCTTGAGTTTGACATATATGATCTAAAGCAACAACAATAACTACCATCAGGATCCGTTGAGGCCATTCCAGCCAGGTAACGGTAAATTAACCTCACAATCGCCATTAAATTAACCTAAGAAATTGGAAAGCAGGATAGATATATGGTCAGCAGCAACTCTCTGAATGCCCCCATGGATATGGTCTGTTTGGAAGTGGAAAGCGGGAATCCAGTGTGTGCGGTCTCGGTCGCTGCACTCCGGCTGGAGGACAATGACGGATATGAGTGTCAGTGGATTGGTGACCTTCCCACAGTTTAGAGCGAGGCATCCGAGTTCCACGACTCACGGACCGGTGAGCAGTCGATCGCCACGGTAAACAACACCATTTCCATTACTAGGGGTGAAAGAGCTGAAGAGTTTGCAGCGGTGAAAAAGTGGAATCAAAAGATGCAAAACCCAATTTATAATTTACTGACTTCTGTAAGAACAGACCTACGTGTCGAAAATAGACTGGACCGTCATTTAAATAAGCTGCCACGTTGTTATAAGGTCGAGGTGTCTGCACTGATAGAGACTCGGACTTAGAAAAGCAGAGACCAGCATCACTTCAGAAAGCCTAGCGAGGTGAAATTATGAAACAATGTCAATATCGTCACGAACATAATTGACAGAAAAATCACTTCGATCAAAGTACGAAAATAAAAATAAAACAATTCAGCCGATGGTAGCATCTGTGCTCAGTAACAGTGTGGATACCGCAGCAGAGTAACGACGGCACCATACATAAAATAACCAGCTCCGGCATCTTACCGGGGACACCAATCGCTACAAGTGTGGGATAGAAAATGGCCGCGATGTAGTAAATCGCTGGATATCCCATATTCCGTCAGAAGCAGCGTTCAGTTGTCCGGAAAGTTTCAGCTGCTCAGATGGACTGGTGATCGGTTTAGCAGACATTTATTGAGGAGAGAGCAATTCCACTGAGGCAATTAGCGTGGCGATCACGTCAGGGACATTAGTGACAACCAACTGCACAAACACTTAAAGTTGAACTATTTTACTCACTGTTCCCGTGTCATTAATTTGACCCCTCAAGGGATATTGCAATCTATTTACTTTAAAACAAAATATGATGTGAATTTTCCATGATACCTTGCTTCAGCTATTTAAATAGGATATTTTTTTTTATATCTGTGTTTCTTTGAAGGTAGACATTCATCTTGATGTGGATTTATTTTGTAACATTTGACGAAGCACATTCACTTCTGAAATTGAGGGAGGGAGTTTTTTGAGGGGAAATGGAGAACACGTCTTTATTAAAGGGGAACATTTGTTCATTCTTTTCTTTCATTCGTTCCAGTCATCCCGGGGCTTCGAGTGATGGAAATCACCGTGACAGCTGACATGTGTTTCAATAAAATACACTTCACATATTCCTCCAAACATTGTAAAAGATTCACAGCGATATTCCAGAGACCTGTGATCAAAAAGGGAACGTGTCCTCGGGAAATTAGCGAGGGCTGTGGAGAGTTTGAAGAACAATGTTTTCCAGCGCACACATGACCGGTTTGGCAGGAACTGACCTCTGCCAGTGAATGACCTGACCACCCCATACCCGTGACGTGCAATTCAGTCTAGAATTCGGATCACTGCAGGACTCCACTGACCACAAGCATCCAGGGAGAAAATGCTCCATCCACAACAATCCTCTGCCTTCTGTGGACGTCAGTTGTGAATCCACCAGCCAACCTTCCTGGATACCAAGTCTTTTAACGCTCTGAACGGTCCTACTATGATTAACCGTACTAAGTGCCTTATTAAAGTCCAGTTACACCATATCAGCTTCTCTATCTTTATCAACGTGCTTTGTCATCACCTCAGAGAATTCAGCCAGGCTCGCGAGGCATGACCTGTCTCTCACAAAGCCGTACTGATCCTCCCTAACCAGGTTATGCCTGACCAGATGCTCGTAAATCCTGTTTCTATGAATCTTCTCCAATAGTTTGCCCAGCATTGAAGTAGGACTCACTGGGCTATAATTTACAGGGTTATCCCTAATCCCTTTCCAGCTCCAATCCCCCGATGCCGACTCTGCGACCACTGATAACGCAAAGATCATCGCAAAAGGGCGCAGCAATCTCTGCCTCCTGCTTCTCGAAGTTTAGCGCGACCATACAAGAGGACTTATCTATCCAAGTGTTTTTTTTCAGAAGTTGCAGTACATCCCCTCTCTTAACCTAACCATATCGCACATCAGCCCGTACGACGCTGTTCTCACAAACGTCAAAATCCCTCTCACTTGTGATTACTGAAGGAAAGATTTCATTGCGGATCTGCCATTCCTCCCCCGCCTCCTGACACCCGTTTCATCTTCTATTCCTGACCGGTCCTACTCTCACTGTAACCATCCTCTTCTTCCATACATCCAGACTGCTTTGGAGTTCACCTTAAAGTTACTGAATACCTTCTGTAGAGGTTGAGGTGAATGGTTACCCTCGACCCGGCCCCTACTGGGCACGAAGGTGAAGAGAGGCTGCTCTGTACATAGTCCCGGGAAGGTCCCTCTCAGTTATTAGCGTTTGCGCTTGGGACAGAAACATGCCGCAGGACTAAAATGCTAGGCTGGAGGTTGGGGACATTCTGGGCCGCAGGAGGAGGCTAGGCACCCGGGGTCTTCCTTTCGAAGAGGAGAGGGAGTTGGGAGCCGGATGCTCCGAGGTATGGGCGACTACGGTCCGCACCAGCTTCTCGCTCACGGAGGGGAAGATTCCTCTCGGACACGCCTCCAGCCTACACTGAGCTCCAGCTGCGGCTCCAACCAGCTGACGGGACAGAAGGCCGGTTGTGTTCACGTACTGCATGGATCACTCAGGGGCTGTCCTGCCCGAGAACTGCAATGGGCGCCGCACAGGGCGGGTAGGGCTCTCTCTGCGGAGTGTAGGAAAGAGAGAGAGTGAGGGTCAGATAGGAGAGGCAGGGCGTCACGGAAGTGGTGATTGTGGAGACAGGAAGGGAAGGTGATGCTGGCGAAGACCGATTGGGGAGGGAGATCGCGATACGTGCTGGAAGGAATGGATTCAAGTTGTCTGCGAGAGAGAGTGGTCAGCACGATTGAAAAGAGTGAATGTTTCACCGGGACTGTACAATGATGGGAGTGCAATCCCATAATATCCTGCGTGTCGGAAAGCCCTCTGAATCCATAACTAACAGAAGCCTTTTCACCGATTCATAAAGCCGCACCCTTCCTCATCCCCGTCTCTCTCTGTCAGCCCCGAGTCACCCTGTCTCTAACCCCGACTCTTGGTCTGCCGTCCCTCTCTCAGTAAAACGTAGTTTCGCCCCACCCCTACCAGGCTCGCTCATAATCTCTCCTCCCAGTCTCTCTCCCGCTACTCGCTCTGCAGCCCTGGCGTCTCTCCCAGTCTCTTGCTTCCTCCAGTGTCCCTCTCTCCTCCCTCTCGCCACTATCCTGATCGCCACTGTTTGCCCCTGAAAGAACATCCTCCTATCTCACTCGCATCCCACTTTCTCTACGTTGTTTTCCCTCGACTCTCTCTTCCTCCTTCACCTTTCTCGCCCGCTCTCTCTCTCTCTCTCTCTCTCTCTCTCTCTCTCTCTCTCTCTCTCTCTCTCTCTCTCTCTCTCTCTCTCTCTCTCTCTCTCTCTCTCTCTCTCTCTCTCTCTCTCTCTCTCTCTCTCATATCCCCTGTCTCTGACCATGCCTGCGTCTCTCTCTTACTCAGAATCTCTTTGCACCGTGTCTCTATCGTTCAACCCTTTCTCCGTCTCTCTCTCTGCCGTATATTTTCCTCGATTATCTACCGAGATTTTGTCCCTGTCTCTCTTCCCTTCTCTTTTGCCCTCCGTCACTCTCTTTCCCATCTCTCTCGCTTCTCTCCTCTCCATCCCCGTTTCTCTCTCCCTCACGCCTACCCTGTTTCTCTCCCCCGTTTCTCTTCCTTCCATCTTTCACCCGTCTGTCTCTATGTTCTGGCAGTCTCTCACTTCTGTCCCGGTTGCTCCGCCACCCCAGTTTTTCTCTTACCCTCCGTTTTCTCTCACTTCACAGTCTCTCTCTCTCCCCCCCAACAAGTCTCTGTTTCACTCCCAGTCTATCCCTTCCTGCCAGTTGCTGGTGCCGGGGTGGGTCAAGTTGTCGGCGCAAGTGGTCGCAGCCGCCTCTCCGG